>NC_042997.1:42956831-42994331 GCF_006345805.1 Octopus sinensis
ATATATACATATATATATGCACAATATATATATATTTGTATACATACAGACATATATATATGTATATATACACACACACACATATATATATGTATAAATACATATATATATACATAATATATACACACACACACACACACACATATATATATATATATATACACATATACACATATATATGTCACATACACACACGCCACACATATATATATATATATATATATATATATATATATATATATATACATACATACATACATACATACATACATACATATAAATCTGTAAAATTTATTTTACATTACAGAAAATGTTCATATTCTGTAATGCCAAATTTAGGAGCCATAATAGCCGCAATAAATAGGAGAAAAATTAATCGTGTTACCGATAAACATAATACTCTAGCTAATAATAATACCTTGTGCACAGGATTGGATGGAAACAGAAGTAAACGTGTGGCTAAGGATAACAACAATAACAATAACAATAAAAATATAATTTTGAAAACAACTACCAAACCTAAGTCTAATCAAATTATTAATAATGACGACAAAAATAAAAGCATCAATAGGAATAATAATAATAATAATAATAATAATAATAATAATAATAATAATAATAATAATATTGATACGAATAAGAAAAAGAAAAAAATTAAGACCCAGACTAGCATAACATCCAATAAACTATGTAATTGTAGGGTCCTAGACACCTGTCCACTTGCAGGCTCATGTCGCCGCTATAACGTTGTCTATAAATCCGTGATTTCTGTATCTAATGGCCAGAAGAAGGTATATATTGGATGCACAACTGACTTCAGATGGAGATAGAGAGGCCATATGAATTCTTTCGCAAACCCTAAATGCAAGACATCCACCACCTTAGCGTCCTTTGTGAATAAACTTAGAAATAAAAATTTAATCTATGAACTATCATGGTTCATAAGTGCCAGCGCTCTCCCATTTGGAAATGCATCAGATAGATGTAAATTGTATATTAGGGAATCGTATCTAAGTCTGAAATTATTTAATGCTAATATGCTGAACAAACTTTCAGATGTGATTCCTTCATGTACCCGTAAGTTCTATTCTACATTTCTAAGGACACATAGAACTAGACCTGCTAACTAAATCTATTAAGACTTATCTTATTAATACGTGACCGTCTTAGCCCTGAATCTTAGATCCTTCCATTCTAGCCAGTATATTAGCACTTACATATGAACTGAGTAAACTTATATATACATACATACATACATATATAATATATATATATATATATATATATATATATAAATTCAGCAAAAATTTAGATTCAAATGAATATGGTATTCAATTTAGATGCCCCAGAATTCTGTAATTGTGTTATCCATAAAAATCCGTGGGGTGATTATAATCAAAATAAGCAACAAGAATGACTCCGGAGTCATTCTTGTTGCTTATTTTGAGTACATATATATATGGAAAAAAACATCCGAGCTATCACCCACCACCATCCACCACTATTACCCCACTGTACATACCATTAAAAAGCAATCAAATAAACAAATCACCAAAACAATTAAAACCATCCACTCTCGCCTCAACATTTCTGCTTAATGCCCAAGGCATCAGCCCTTCCACCAATACACAAAAATGGAAGATAAGATTCCTGGAGGACTGGGTCGAGGCCCATCCAAACCACATCCCTTTCTTCGTCCTCACTGAAACCCATCTTAGTGACCTCCACTTGGAAGCCGAGGTGAAAGTTAAAAATTTCAAAACCATTCCTGCTGATCGTGCTGGCAGAAGAAAGGTGGGACTGCCATTTATGTCCATGATTCATTCTCAACAGAAGCCATGAACATATTTTCCAATGGATACTGCGAAGCAGTTGCTGTATTCAGTCAAACCAACAACTTAACAGTAGTTGGGCTCTACAGACCACCCCAAACGCCCCTACCATGCTTCAAGGAATGCCTCAACAGCATAAAGTGTTTCATTCAGCAGTGTCAACCTGACAACATTTTAATGATGGGAGACTTCAACCTTCCCGGGGTTGACTGGTCTACAAACAGTCTGCCGCCAGGTTCTTCTCTCTCAACCCCTGACAGGGAGGCAGTGGAATCGCTTCTTGACTTCATGGATGACTTCTTCTTGTCCCAACTGGTACTCGAACCACGAGATGTCACAAAAACGTCTTAGACTTAATTTTCAGCAATCACACTGATACTATCCACAATGTTGCAGTGGAGAAAACCCTACTCTCCGACCATGACATGGTTCTCTGTGATCTGAGATTTCACTGGCCAAAATGCAAAACAAATGTCATCCCTCCTGTTCATCCATTTGACACTATGGATTTCCACAATGCAAACTGGGAAGCGATCAATAATGATCTTGCACAAGTCGATTGGTCCTTCACGCACACATACACACCCACTAACATCAAAAAGTCCTGGCAGTCACTTGTAGACACCATCACGAACATATGCGCAAGACACACCCCATTAAGATCTGCAAACAAATCTAAGTGTCGAATCCCTAGAAATAGAAAATCTCTCATAAGGAAAATTAAAAGAATCAATAAAAAGATCAACATGCTGAAATACTGTCAACAGCAACACCCAACCTGACTGCCATCTCGTCGCTAGAGATTAAAAAACATAAACTCCAAAACAACATGATGTCTATCATCAATAGTCAGCGAAGAGCTGAAGAGGCCTGGGCCATTGAGAAGATCAAACTCAATCCCAAAGTGTTCTTTTCATTTGCAAAAAACACAGAGTCACTGGTTCTACTGTTGGCCCTCTGATTGATGAAAATGGTACTCTTCAAGACAATGCCAAAACCATGGGAGAAAGATATTGCAGAAACAATATTGCTCTGTTTTCAGCAATCCTGATATGACTGATCTGGGCTGTATCAGTGATGTTACTCCCCAATACACTTTATCGGACATAACATTTGGCGCTCTCCTGATGTCTTAGCAGCAATAAAGGAAATGAAGCATAATTCAGCAGTAGGTCCCGATAGGTTCCCTGCTTGTGTCTTGAAGATGTGTCAAAACCAACTTGCACCCCCTCTAGCCAATCTGTGGCGGAACTCACTGGATGCTGGATATATACCAGAAGACCTTCTATCCCAGTCTGTTGTCCCAGTTTTCAAAAAAGGAAACAAATCGCTTGCCGTGAATTACCGTCCAATCTCACTCACCTCTCATATCATCAGGTATTTGAGAGGGTGCTGAGATCGCGTATGACTCACTTCCTTGAGAGTCATAATATGCTGAACCCCAACCAGCATGGATTCCGTAATGGGAGAGATTGCCTGACGCAGCTACTGCATCATTTTGATGACATTTTGAGAGCCTTGGGAGAAGGTTCCAACACTGATGTCATCTACCTTGATTTCAGCAAGGCCTTTGACAGGGTTGATCATAAGATCCTTCTGAGAAAGCTGTTCAATATTGGTGTCACTGGAAAGCTGCTGCAATGGATCAAGTGCTTCCTGTCTAACAGAACCCAACATGTTGTAGTCGAAGGAGTCAAATCCAGCCCAGCCAAAGTCAGCAGTGGTGTCCCACAAGGCACTGTGTTGGGCCCACTTCTCTTCATCATCTACATAAATGATATTACTGACACCATCAAACACAGTAACATCAGAACCTTCGCTGATGATTCCAAGCTCCAGAAGGTCATCAATGGCGTGGATGACCGAATAAACCTTCAGTCAGACCTACTGGCTGTTGTCCAATGGGCGGAAAAAAATAACATGTTGCTAAATGAAGACAAATTCGAACTGATCCACTTTGGAAGGGAGGACGCTCTGAAACTCCCATACTCTCTTCCTTCTGGAGAAATTCTCATGGCATCCAACAACATCAGAGACCTGGAGTAACAGTGGACAACAACATAAGCTGGGCTACACATATAAGCAGCAAAGTTGACATGGCCCGCAGAATGTGTTCCTGGATTCTCAGAACCTTCCAGTCGAGAGATTCCCATGCTATTATCCTTCTCTTCTCCACTTTTGCCCGACCCCACCTTGAATACTGCTGTCCACTGTGGTCTCCCTACACAAAACAAAATATTATGAGAATTGAAGCTCCCCAAGGTCAATCACAAAAAAGATAGATGGCATGTCAGACCTTGACTACTGGGGTAGACTAGAGAAGCTGAAATTGTATTCACTCCAACGATGCCGTGAACGCTACATTATCTGTATGATGTGGAAAATATTCCATCAGCACTGTCCGAATGATGTTGGCATCACCTTCAAAATGCATCCAAGGCTTGGACCACGTGCCATCCGTCCACAACAAAAATCTAATCGCATCACATAACGACAATACGGCACAACTATTTCACCTCAATTGGACCCGCTCTCTTCAACATTACACCAGGACACGTCAAAAAGAAACTGACCACACAAAATTCAAGAAGTCTTTGGACAAATTCCTTCAAACAGTACCGACAAACCACCCACACCCGGATATGTCTCCGCAAACAATAACTCTCTGCTCGAATGGGCCTTGGTGCCCAAATCCTGAACTGAAAGACTTCGCCAGGTGGTGCTATTAAGTTAGACATGGCCTGGGCCAATACTGGCCAAAAACCTTTCTAAGTTATTCTAAGTTATATATATATAGATGATGATATATATATATATATATATATAATATATATATATATATATATATATATCTATCTATTATATATATATATATATATATATATATATATATATATATATGTAGGTCCCGGTTGAGTCGGGGTTAACCACAGTAAATAAGGTACTCAATACATAGCAGAGTAAATTAATTTATTTTATAGAAGGAGCTTCTACAGGACTAGAACTGTTTCATTCAAAAGAAATCATCAGTCCTGATGATTTCTTTTGAATGAACAGTTCTAGTCCCGTAGAAGCTCCTTCTATAAATAAATATATTATATGTATATATATATATATATATATATATTTAATATATATATATATTATATATATATATATATATATATATATATATATATATATACGTTCTATTTAACATTTCTAAACATATAGAATTAGATCCGTTAACTAAATTTATGAAAACTTATCTCATTAATATTTGAAAATTTGACTAGGAACTTTGAATCCTTCCATTCTTGCCAGTAAACTATCATTTGCATATGAGCTTTGAAAATCTATAAAAAAAAGTTCTTTAATCTATCAAATTATACCATGTAGGATTTCATCACGAAGGAAACACCATTTATATATTTATTATACCATTGAAACGGCCATAAATGATATCCACTACCCGAATCTGTATATACTCTTTTACTCTTTTATTTGTTTCAGTCATTTGACTGCGGCCATGCTGGAGCACCGCCTTTAGTCGAGCAACTCGACCCCGGGAATTATTCTTTTTGTAAGCCCAGTACTTATTCTATCGGTCTCTTTTTGCCGAACCGCTAAGTGACGGGGACGTAAACACACCAGCATCGGTTGTCAAGCAATGCTAGGGGGACAAACACAGACACACAAACACATACACATACATATATATATATATATACATATATACGACAGGCTTCTTTCAGTTTCCGTCTACCAAATCCACTCACAAGGCATTGGTCGGCCCGAGGCTATAGCAGAAGACACTTGTCCAAGATGCCACGCAGTGGGACTGAACCCGGAACCATGTGGTTGGTTAGCAAGCTACTTACCACACAGCCACTCCTGCGCCTATAAAATATACCTATTTTATCTACCTATTTATCTACCCCTGCATTAAAAAATGTTTTAACTCTCATCCGACATTTCGTATAAACACCAAATTATTAATTGATGATTCGGATAGTTCCTTTTCGAAGCCCTTACTTCGAATTTTTATCTCTTTATTTGTCACTCCTCAATTCGGTACCTGAACCCAAAGTACATGATGCATAGTTTTCACATATGACATGTAATTTGGTTCACTGATTTATAATTTTATATGTATATTTATTTGGTTGTATGTTTAAAATTATGCTGGGAATTTCTATTTGATTGCTTGGATTTGTTCCTTCTAAAATTTCCCTTATGCGTATACATCAATACATATACATCTATACACATGCATCTATATATATATATATATATATACATATATACACACACACATACATATATATATATATATATATATATATATATATATATATATATATATATATACATATATACATTATACATATATATATATATATATATATATATATTATATATATATATAGAGAGAGAGAGAGAAGAGAGAGAGAGAGAGAGAGGGTGGGGAAGCAAAATTTACAATGAACGCTAAGTTGTTTTTTCTCAGGAGACACTTAGTCAATTATTTTGAAACCTAGCATATATTGATGTCATACTCATACCTAACATTATTATCCTTACCTTTTCAGAAACTTTTACCCATATGAGTAATCAGGAAAGCAAAAGTCAAAGAGTGTGTGATTTCCTGAATGCACTCGTCACACCAAAGGAGATTTCAAGGATAGTTGGAGTGTCCATAAAGACTATTTATAATGTAATGAATAGAATGACTATGAGCAAAACTATTACGAGGAAGTCTGGAAGTTGAGGAATCAACAAAAAATATACCAAAGCTTTTATTAAAGCTCTTAAATCCAAAATCCTAAAGGATCCAACCAAATCCATGGGAAAAATGGCAATTGAACTTGAGGTAGACAACACAACCATTAGAAATGCAGTAAAATATGATTTGAGGTTAAAATCTTACACAAGAACACCAAAACACTTGTTGACAACAGCTATGAAGGAAAAAAGATTGGTGCAAGAAAATTATTACATGGTTCAAGAAAAAGTCCTCCATTGTAACAATCTTTTCAGATGAAAAGATCTTTACTGCCAATGCTGTTCTGAACAGCAGAAATGACAGATTTATCGCAAAATCAACAGCTGAGGTTAAGGGGACATTCAAAACAAAAAATCCTGCTTAAGTTATGGCTTTTGGTGTTGTGGCTTCCGATGGAAAGAAAATGCCTATAAAATTCTACAAAGCTGATGAAAAGATCAATGTTAATACTTACTACAAGACTCTGAGATAACAGGTATTGCCATGGCTTAAAGCAAACTACCCAGATGCTTAAGGTTTACTATAGATTTAAAGATAAAGAATGCTAGAATAGAGGGAAGCTTAGAAACTCAGGACTCTCCTAAGAAGCTGGAACGTAGACGGCTTTTAGTGTGAAGGTATGACCTTCCCTACTGATCACGTCTCGTACCACCAACCTATTTTCTGAATCAAAGAAAATGGTGGTGTATCACCCTTCTGAAATAATAAAGCCATTTCACATTCCAGTCCCGGTCGACTTGTAGATGTGTACTCCTTGTAGTTACTGAAAATGGCAAAGACACTTAAGTGGTTTTTACTACCATGTATATAACAACCAGGTCTTTTGTCTTCCACCATTAGTCTCTTGCACCTTCAGCTGAGCACAGCTGTGAATATTTTTAGAGATATCTGGACTTGCAAATCCATCCCACCTCTCTTCTTCACATCGATATGTGATATAAAGATAACGTCTAGTTGTCACCGAGGTTCTAAGCTGTGTAACTGGGTAACAAGTGTATGGGCAGAGATTGTGCTTCGGTTGAGGCTACGGTCGTGAAAATACCGCAGATAGTCCTATAAGATGTACCCCTATCAATCGAGAGAAATTTGCCGAAATATCTTGGAATGATTCTTCCAGTTGCTTGTCTGGAGGGCAAGTAGAAACCACCGCCACCTTTCTCAAAGCACAGATATATTATTTTCTCTTCGTCCTCTCTTAGACTAGATCCTGAAGCAAAAAATATTATTTGGTTTTACATAATTCTCCAAGTGAATTTATTTTCTGTGGGCTTTGCCATTTCTATAAATTCAGTCTCTATAACGACAGGGGCAACTCTAGCTCCTTTAATTCTGCTACTATCTGTATTACCTTTTCTCACTAATGCATTCGTCTGCATGTGAGTCTTGTTATTGCTATCGTTCAAAATATTTGCTAAACTTATAAAAACAATTTTTTTTTATCAATTATTCAAATTTTCTTTTTGCGGTAAGCATTTTTATGGGGAGTAATTTGTTTTTGTTTGTTTTGTGCACTGTTGTATTATTTTCATTTTTATTATTGCATTTACTGTGTAGATATTTCGAACGTCATTCGCTAAAGCAAATAAAATATGAAGTCTGTGAATATAAAATCTTTTTTTTTCTGTTTGTAGCAGATGTCCTCGGTACTTTTGGTTATCTCACCCCCATTAAAAAATTAGGTTATCTCCCCACTAAAAAAACCAAGTTAATGTGGCAACGAGATTGGATCCTTTCGATTCAAAACTTCAACACATTGTTGACGTTTGGCCCCCTCAATTGGCAGGGTATGATTTTTGATATGAAAATGTTATTAGATTCACTAAGATGTTTAATTTTCATTGCCAACACGAACGAGCGTAGAGACATTTTTGGACTGTTCTAAAACATTATTTTTCCATTATTGGACTTGTTTGATTTTATTGATGTACAAATATTCTAATTAAGGAGGAAGCACTCTGTCGGTTACAACGACGAGGGTTCCGGTTGATCCGAATCAATGGAACAGCCTGCTCGTGAAATTAACGTGTAAGTGGCTGAGCACTCCACAGACACGGGTACCCTTAACGTAGTTCTCGGGGGATACTCAGTGTGACACAGAGAGTGACAAGGCTGGCCCCTTGAAATACAGGTACAACAGAAACAGGAAGAAAGAGTGAGAGAAAGTTGTGGTGAAAGAGTACAGCAGGGATCACCACCATCCCCTGCCGGAGCTTTGTGGAGCTTTAGGTGTTTTCGCTCAATAAACACTCACAACGCCCGGTCTGGGAATTGAAACTGTGATCCTACGACCGCGAGTCAGCTGCCCTAACCACTGGGCCATTGCGCCTCCACGGACATATTCTAATACTGATACTATCAATGATGTTCACTCCTGTCGATTTCGAACGATGAGTGTTTGAAGGAAAGGATTTTTTTTAAATGTTTAAAAATAAAAGGAGCTGCGTATATTTGCTATGGATGCGTGAATGTAATTTTAGCTCAGGTATGAATTTTGCTATGAAGTCACAATGGAGACACTGGTGATTTTGATTTTGCCTGGGATTGTGCTTGTTGATTCCTTTATTGTTCTCTTTCTTCAACTCAAATTATTTGGAGGCATCATGACCCATTTTACACCATACAAATCCATCTACGTAATAACTTTCTCAAGATGTCAAACTGAGCTGTAGAGATTTTAGTGATTGCTTCAACTTATCCTTATGACGGGTCTTCCTTTACTGTGGTATCCCTCTACTTGTTGGCATATTATTATTGTTATTATTATTATTATTATTCTACCAGCCTCGTCTGGCACCTGTGTCGGTGGCACATAAAAAGCACCCACTACACTCACAGAGTGGTTGGCGTTAGGAAGGGCATCCAGCTGTAGAAACACTGCCAGATCTGACTGGCCTGGTGCAGCCTTCGGGCTCGCCAGACCCCAGTTGAACCGTCCAACCCATGCTAGCATGGAAAGCGGACATTAAACGATGATGATGATGATGATGATTACTAATGTGTTTGTTTTGATATTGTAAAATGCCAACCTTGTTTGTGAAAAAATGTTTTGGCCTGGGTTTGGACTCTCTAAGTATATTTTGTTCCCGCTTATCGCTTTTATTATTGATTATTGTTGTTTAGCGCCAAGTTGGCTCTGACAAAATAGACATGAGATCAAAAGCTTCCAGCCATGACCAGTTCATCTCATTTTCGCACCATATTTTCATTCAGGACTATAGTACTCAATATATTCATCCAGGACTCTAATATTCTTTTTGAAGTTGATAAAAATGTTGGGGTGGGGTGGAATTTGGTTGCTATCTCTAGCAGAGCAAGTGACTACTGAGAGGCTTCTTCGTAGGTTTGAGATTATTTTTTGTTATTGCTTGTGTTATTTATTGATTGATTATTTGATATGGATGACTGATTTATCGATTAATTGATGAATGGATTGATGATTATCCAAATTTACTGAAGAAGACAAACATTTTAAATCTGTAAATGGAAAAATAGGGAGTGGAAAAGATAAGCGACTGAAATAATATATATTCCTGTTAGATCTATGTGATGTATGAGAAACAAGAATTCCGTCCCACCTTACCTACCAGGTCAAAGTGGAGGCGCAATGGCCCAGTGGTTAGGGCAGCGGACTCGCAGTCATAGGATCGCGGTTTCGATTCCTAGACCGGGCGTTGTGAGCGTTTATTGAGCGAAAACACCTAAAATTCCACGAGGCCCCCGGCGAGGATGGTGGTGATCCCTGCTGTACTCTTTCACCACAACTTTCTCTCACTCTTACTTCCTGTTTCTGTTGTACCTGTATTTCAAAGGGCCAGCCTTGTCACTCTCTGTGTCACGCTGAATATCCCCAAGTACTACGTTAAGGGCACACGTGTCTGCGGAGTGCTCAGCCACTTACACATTAATTTCACGAGCAGGCTGTTCCATTGATTCGGATCAACCGGAACCCTCGTCGTCGTAACCGACGGAGTGCTTCCACTAGGTCAAAGCAGCATTGCAGGATAATTTAGTTGTATTATGTGTGTCTACGACATGTCAATCTAATAGGGCCCATCCCTTTTACATTTTAATCATTCATTTGGGATTCAACACTACAAACTAACGGAACATTTATCAATGATTATTTTATAAAATTCTAAAGGCCGCAAGATGGCAGTATCGTTAGCACGCTGAGCAAAATGCTTAGCGGCATTCCTTCCATCTTTACGTTCTGAGTTCAAATGTCATCGAGGTCGACTTTGCTTTTCACCCTTTGGGGTTCGATAAAATAAGTACCAGTTGAGCACTCAAGTCGATTTAATAGACCTATCCTCTATCCCGAAATTGATAGCCTTGTGGCAAAAACTGAAATCATTGTTATATAAGATTCTTGACGAACTGGCAGAAGGGTCAGCACGCCAGGCGAAATGCTTATCTCAACATTCTGAGTTAAAAATTTCGCCAAAGGATGCTTTTCATCCTTTCGAGAATATATTGGGTACTATAGTCCTGGATGAAAATATGGTGTGAAAATGAGATGAACTGGTCATGGCTGGAAGTTTTTGATCTCATGTCTACTTTGTCAGAGTCAACTTCGCGCTAAACAAGCACCGGGGTCGATGCAACCGACTAGCCACTTCCCCAGAATTTCAGGCCTTGTGCTAATAGTAGAAAGAATTATATAAGATTCTCATTGCTCCCAGCATTAATGCAATATTCCCACTAAGCATATTGTACACAAAAGGTCAGTTTCAGTTGTGTAAAATAGATGGATCTCTGTCGGTTTCGAAGATTAGCATTCATTGATTTCGATTGACTAAACTTCTCACTCATTGAATTGTGGTGAAAGCACTCCATCGGTTATGACGATGAGGGTTCCGGTTGATCCGAATCAACGGAACAGCCTGCTCGTCAAATTAACGTGTAAGTGGCTGAGCACTCCACAGACACGTGCACCCTTAACGTAGTTCTCGGGGATATTCAGCGTGACACAGAGAGTGACAAGGCCGGCCCTTTGAAATACAGGTACAACAGAAACAGGAAGTAAGAGTGAGAGAAAGTTGTGGTGAAAGAGTACAGCAGGGATCACCACCATCCCCTGCCAGAGCCTCCTGGAGCTTTTAGGTGTTTTCGCACAATAAACGAAACCGCGATCCTATGACCGCGAGTCCGCTGCCCTAACCACTGGGCCATTGCGTCTCCACTACTCATTGAATTAGCGTGTAAGTGGCTGAGTATTCCGCAGACACGTATAATTTTAACATAATTCTCAGGCGGAATCAAATCAGTGTGACAAAGTTTAACCAGACGGGGCCTTTAAATTACGGGTGCAATCCAATGATTGTACCCGTAATTGCATAGCAAGAATATGTGCTGCCCGGGACAACCCTTGAGTTGCCCCTCACCACCACCACCACCACCACCGGCAATACAGCCTATACAGACTTATAAAGCAGACACAAAAGTGCCCCCCACCACTAAAAAATGTTGCCCGGAGCGAACCACTTCGACACCCTGACACTAGCAACCTTACTGAGAGCAACCCATTTGACTGACTCGCAACACAGTTTCTGTCTGCTTATTAAATTATGGATCACTCATTAAATTATAATAAGCTGTGTAGTAGGATTGAACCCTGCGACCTCGTGATTACGAAGCGTCCTTCTTAACTATTCGGCCATGTTACACCAAAGTTATCTAAAATAATATGATTAGTAATTATGCTTATGATACATTCAACTGTTGGCAGAAACCTTTTCCAGAGGAAAATAGTTTACAACATAAGATTTTTGCGCACACTGAATAAGAAAAGATAGAATAGGGGGGAACATTTCACGAGTGTATATCTCTCTCTGAAACCTGTTTGTAGCTAAGTTGACTGAGCCGCTAAACTGAGTTAGCTGGAATTGAATGGCTTAGTTATGATAAGACTTCACCAGTCATCCTGTTTAATATAATTATATGACCCCGGCAAAGTTCTTTGTTGTAAGTATTCAAACTTGGTCTCTCGTTTGAGGATAGCCCATAAATTAATTATAGTAATTCTTTCTAATTTTGGCACAAGGCCATAAATTTTGAGAGGAGGGGTAAGTCAAGTATATCGACTCCTGTGCTCAACTGGTTGTTATTTTATCGATCTCCAAAGTCGACCTCCAATGAATCTGAACTCAGAAAGTAAAACCCGAAGAAATGTCACTAAGCAATTTGACCGGCGTGGTAACGATTCTGTCAGTTCGTTGATTTCTAAAAAAATTTGCTCAGTAAGAGCTGACATGGAGGTAAACAAACACTGAGAAATAATAATAATAATAATAATAATAATAATAATAATCCTTTCTACTATAGGCACAAGGCCTGAAATTTTGGAGGAAGGGACTAGATTACATCGACACCAATGTTTCACTGGGACTCAATTTATCGACCCCGGAAGGGTGAAAAGCAAAGTCGGTCTCGGCAAAATTTGAACTCAGAACGTAAAAACAGGAGTAATGCCACTAAGCATTTTGCCCAACGTGCTAACGGTTCTACCACCTCGCCGCCTTACCACTACTACTACTACTACTACTACTACTACTAATAATAATAATAATAATAATGATAATAATAATGATAATAATAATAATCATATCTATAAAAGGGAGGATGTGTGTGCATGCATGTGTGTGTGTGTGTGTGCATGCATGTGTGTGTGTGTGTGCATGCATGTGTGTGTGTGTGTGTGCATGCATGTGTGTGTGTGTGAGTACGTGATTGTAATTTATGCACATCCACAAATTAGCACGCATGTCGCTCAGATTTTAGGAGGACATTCGTCAACATCATATCTGGGTTTTGTCAACTTATTTTTTTCCCCCCCGAGGCACCCGCGGATATCGGGGGGGGGGGGAATCTATTTTCAGACATAGCTTTTAGCCATAAAAAATATCAGTCATTACTTTTTTGATGGCATCTAACAAAGAAAAAATAAGATAAAGAAAAGTGGAAGAAGGAGGCAGAGAGTTTCACGGGAAAGACAAAGTGAGAGAGGGAGAGAGAGAGAGAGAGAGAGAGAGAGAGAGAGAGAGTAAATGACTACGTTCATAAAAAATATAATGTAAAATGTTTTGTTTTTTGTTTTTGAAAGACACTATATTTTATAATCATAGTATAATCATAAATGGCGGTGCCCCGGCATGGCCACAGCTCGTGAGCTAAAACTAGAATCAATCAATCAATCATATATACTTTCTCACACAACAATTACAATATATTTATTCTAAATCATTTATTTTAAATCGTTCATCTTCCCCCCCTTCTCTCTCTCTCACACATTACTTTGGGTGCGAAAGAGTTTTGTTTTTATTTTACGCCGAATAAATAAGTGTTTTGTTGACAATCCATTTATTTAACAACAAAGAAACAAAGAGGTGAGTAATAATTTGTCAGTGAATTACACAATATAAATGGGTACAATTTGCGAGGCTTCCACCACACCCCACTCCGTTTCATGGACCACAAAAAGGGTTTTGAGGCCAGAGTAGTTGATTCCACACAAAAAAGCCGATTTTTTTTCTTAGTGAAAATCGTCCTAGTGTTAATCTACAAATTTAACAACATTTTTTTCCATTCATTTCTGTTTATGAACATGTATGCGTGCACAAAACATGCAATAGGTGTACGTACGTGTGTGTATGTGTGTTCGTGTCTGTTGCCCATATATATTTATATTATATTTTATATATATACTATATATAATATATATATATATATATATATATATATATATATATATATATATATATATATATGATATAACTAATTTCAATGGATTTCGCCCAAATTTGACGTCTATATTACTTAGTTTGGTTTGAAATAAAGAACTTGATTAGGTTAATAATCGTAATTTAATCTCAGGCAAGGCCGGGTTATACTGCTAGTAATAATAATAAGCCTTTCTACTGGAAGCACAAGGCTTCAAATTTTGGGGGAAGGGATTAAGTCGATTTCATCGATCCCGGTGCGTTATTGGTACTTATTTAATCGACCCCGAAAGGATGAAAGGTAAATTTGAACTCAGAACGCAGCGACGGGCGAAATACCGCTATGCATTTCGTCCAGCGTGCTAACGACTCTTATTTTTTTCTACTCTAGGAAGAAGGCCCTTTTTTTTTTTTTTTTGAGGGGGCAGTCGATTAGATCGACCCCAGTACGCCATATGGTACTTAATTTATCGACCCCGAAAGGATGAAAGGTAAAGTCGACCTCGGCGGAATTTGAACTCAGAACATAAAGACGAAATACTGCTAAACATTTTGCCCGGCATGCTAATGATTCTGCCATCTCGCCACCTTAATAACCTCCTAATATGATAATGAGCGTAGTGTTTTTATATATTTGTATGTATATATATATTTGTTCAAAATCACGCAGAGTAGTATAAGTGAAGGGAGAGGAGAGAAAATAGTAATTCAGTGAAGGAGAAGTAGTGAGAGTAATAGCCCTAAGAGGGAGTGAGAGAAAGTAATAGCAATGAGAGAGAGAAAGTGGCAAAGAGTGCATCTTAAAGTCGCCGAAAATGAGTGTGTTGTTCATGCCGATGTCTGTTACATCCAAACCTAATAATCTGAAGTCATTGAGCAGGTGACCATGTGTCCAGGGTGACCCTATGCCACATGCATTTATATACTTCACTCTCAGGGCTGTCATGCTGGTGAAAAAGAAGGCGGAGAAATGGAAATGAGTTACTTAAACATTTGGGTGTCCCAGAGACAAAGTGACTCGGTCTCCAGGAACTTTTGAGATTCCATTGCGCTGGGACTTCCCACTTTATTGGGGGAAATAATTCCCCCCCACCACCACCATTTTGTATGTTTCAAATACAACCTTGTTAATTTCAAATTTTGAGATTCTTAGAAATTGCAGGACCTGAAGACATTTTCCGTTGTGTCGATATTTTCTTTTTGTACGATAAAAGTCATCAGCTTTTTATTCGTGCTCTTTATCAGCACGAAGTTTGGGGTGGCTGTATTTTCTAGACGCTATGTTTGTGTGCCAGTCTGCTAGTGCTACTCCAGCGTGTATTTTCTTTTGGTGGAGGCGCAATGGCCCAGTGGTTAGGGCAGCGGACTCGCGGTCGTAGGATCGCGGTTTCGATTCCCAGACCGGGCGTTGTGAGTGTTTATTGAGCGAAAACACCTAAAAGCTCCACGAGGCTCCGGCAGGGGATGGTGGTGAACCCTGCTGTACTCTTTCACCACAACTTTCTCTCACTCTTACTTCCTGTTTCTGTTGTATCTGTATTTCAAAGGGCCGGCCTTGTCACTCTCTGTGTCACGCTGAATATCCCCGAGAACTGCGTTAAGGGTACACGTGTCTGTGGAGTGCTCAGCCACTTACACGTTAATTCCACGAGCAAGCTGTTCCGTTGATCGTATCAGCTGGGACCCTCATCGTCGTAACCGACGGAGTGCTAAAGGATTTTCTTTTGGTTGAGTGGGTGTTGTTGTTGTTGGTGGTGGTGGCAGTGTTGTGGATTTGTCTACGTTTGGCCGAGGCTGTGCTTTTCGTGATGCTATTGTTATTGTATGGTTCGTTTAGAGCAGTTGTAGCTTTTTAAAAAATCTTATTGGTTGTTATTTTTTGTAGGTCTTGCGATCACACGGAGACCTTCCTTCATTTGCTCGAAACCAACTTGGTTGTTACTGTTTAGTCCCAGATCAGCTCAGAGCCGGATTAAAACCCGCAAAGGGCCAAAGCACTTAAAAAGTTTTTGTGCCTTCATATAATGTGTCATTCAAAATTTTTCGTGGAGGCGCAATGGTCCAGTGGTTAGGGCAGCTGACTCGCGGTCGTAGGATCGTGGTTTCGATTCCCAGACCGGGCGTTGTGAGTGTTTATTGAGTGAAAACACCTAAAAGCTCCACGAGGCTCCGGCAGGGGATGGTGGTGATCCCTGCTGTACTCTTTCACCACAACTTTCTCTCACTCTTACTTCCTGTTTCTGTTGTACATGTATTTCAAAGGGCCGGCCTTGTCACTCTCTGTGTCACGCTGAATATCCCCGAGAACTACGTTAAGGGTACACGTGTCTGTGGAGTGCTCAGCCACTTACACGTTAATTTCACGAGCAGGCTGTTCCGTTGGTCGGATCAACTGGAACCCTCGTCGTCGTAACCGACGGAGTGCTTCCACATTCAAAATATAAACAATAATAAACCATTAAGTATTTTTTTTTTTCATTTTCCAAAATAATACAAAACTAACTGAAAAGTGGATTTTTTTTTTCTTTTTTGTATACTCCCACTTTATTAATATTTGAAAAGTTTTCTCCTACATTTTTAAAATAACAAAGTCTTTGATCAGAACCTCATTATGATACCATGAACATTTCGAAATTATATTTCCAATCATATAAACCACTTCGAATATTATTTTACAAATTTAAAGTGAATGATTTTGTGCCGTAGACCGTTCATCAATTCTGTGGTACCGCCCTTCCCTTGATACCCTAAGAAAGTGCTTATTTTGCTTAATGGTTAATCCAGCGCTGAATCAGCTCTAAATAAACCGCTTTTTTTTTTTAACTTTAGATATCAGCAACAAAAGAGCCCAGCCCGTCGTATATATGTATATGTGTGTGTGTGTGTGTGTGTGTGTGTGTGTGTGTGTGTGTGTGTGTTGTGTGTGTGTGTGTGTGTGTTGTGTGTCTGTGTTTGTTCCCCCCCCCCCTCAACATCACTTGACAACCGATGCTGGTGTGCTTATGCCCCCGTAACTTAGCGGTTTGGCAAAAGAGACCGATAGAATAAGTACTAGGCTTACAAAGAATAAGTCCTGGGGTCGATTTGCTCGACTAAAGGCGGTGCTCCAGCATGGCCGCAGTCAAATGACTGAAACAAGTAAAAGAGAATATATATATATATATATATATATATATATGCTGAAAATAACAACCAAATCGCTCTCAAATCACACCCTACCTTCTTGACCCTTTTGCAACGGAAATCAGATATACCCATTCAAAATTTCGTTACCCTTAACCACTGGCATAGCCAGGTGGTGAAGCGCTAGGGGCGGTTCGCCCCATGCGGCACTTTTGGGTCTGCTGTAGGCAATATGTGTTTTTTGTGGGGTCCGGAAGACAAACAGAAGGGCCGCCCCGGGCAGCACACATTCTAGCTACGCAAGAGCCCTTAACTGCGGAAGGCAATTTTGTAACTGTGAAATTCCAGCAATGATGCTAAATATTGGCCAAAAAGTAGAATTAGTACTCAACAAAAAATAGCTTCAAACATTACATTCCTCAACAAAAGACAGATTGGTGTACAAAATTGGGCGATCTTTCGTCTCTAGTAGACCTTTCCGTCGATTTCCGTAAAATTTTTTTTTTTTTACATATGGGCTTGCGGGAACTTTTGAAGTAATATACATACATATACACATACACCGAGTAAAAAATTTCAGTTATCTCTCTCTTTCACACATTACTCTGTCTCTTCACACACACTAACAGAAGCACTTCACTTACACAACATACTGTCCGTCTCCCACACCCCATCAAACACACACACACACACGCACGCACACACACATGTACATCAATGCTTGCCATGCACGGTAACTTCAAAAGAACTTCCCTCGTCATAAAATGGCTTTCTCTTAGTCTCTTTCGCTCTCATTTCTTCAAAAGTTCCCGCAAGCCCATATGTAAAAAAAAATTTTTTTTTTTACTGAAATCGACGGAAAGGTCTACTAGAGACGAAAGATTGCCCAAAATTGTCTTCCGCAGTTAAGGGCACTAGCGTAGCTAGAGCGTGTGCCACCCAGGGCGGCCCTTCCGCTTGTCTTCCGGACCCGACAAAAAACACATATTGCCTATAGCAGACCCAAAAGTGCCGCATGGGGCGAACCGCCCCTACCGCACCGCCCCTACCGCACCGCCCCCACCTAGCTACGCCAGTGGTTAAGGGTAACGAAATTTTGAATGGGTATATCTGATTTCCGTTGCAAAAGGGTTAAGAAGGTAGGGTGTGATTTGAGAGCGATTTGGTTGTTATTTTCAGCAGCTCGAGTGACCAAGCAGAAACTTCTTTGTTCGAGTTCCGAGACCAGCCGACATACATTAATGTCACCTTTCTATTTTATTATTTCATAGGTTGGTGTTAGAGCCGGTGTGAGGTATAAATTAGAGATATACTTACATCATTCAATATATAAATACATTTACAGAAATTATTGTTCAAAAATTTCGACCATCTGATCTCTCTTGCTCATTGGTTTTAGATTTTAAAAGTCCCTTGAGGTATTTTATTTTTTCAGCGATCTTTCGTCTCTAGTAGACCTTTCCGTCGATTTCCGTAAAAAAATTTTTTTTTTTTACATATGGGTTTGCAGGAACTTTTGAAGTAATATACATACATATACACATACACCGAGTAAAAAATTTCAGTTATCTCTCTCTTTCACACATTACTCTCTCTGTCTCTTCACACACACTAACAGAAGCACTTCACTTACACAACATACTGTCTGTCTCCCACACCCCATCAAACACACACACACAGACACACACATGTACATCAATGCTTCCCATGCACGGTAACTTCAAAAGAATTTCCCTCGTCATACAATCGCTTTCTCTTAGTCTCTTTCGCTCTCATTACTTCAAAAGTTCCCGCAAGCCCATATGTAAAATAAAAAAAAAAAGTTTTTTACGGAAATCGACGGAAAGGTCTACTAGAGATGAAAGATTGCCATTTTTTCTATATTATCTCATTTGTCTGTTCTTTATTTTCAATGGTAGTTGCATTTCAAGGAAGATTTGACTACTATTTCTACCAGGTCGAGTGACTTGGTATGTCGACACTATGATCCACAATTTCATGTAGAGAAACAAAACGTTCAGAAACTGACAGGTGAGGGCAAAATGAAGGAAATATGGAAAATGGAGAAGAAAGGACGAGACAATAAGAAAAAAACAAACTAAACTGTAGAAAAGGAAAACGAAATGAAGGAAAGGAAAGACAGGATAAGAAGGAGGGAGGGAGAGAATGAAAGAAAAAGAAAGAGAGGAAGATATATAAAAAGTATGTAGAGGCGCAGGAGTGGCTGTGTGGTAAGTAGCTTGCTAACCAACCACATGGTTCCGGGTTCAGTCCCACTGCGTGGCATCTTGGGCAAGTGTCTTCTACTATAGCCCCGGGCTGACCAATGCCTTGTGAGTGGATTTGGTAGACGGAAACTGAAAGAAGCCTGTTGTATATATATATGTATGTGTGTGTGTGTGTGTGTGTTTGTCGTCCTAGCATTGCTTGACAACCGATGCTGGTGTGTTTACGTCCCCGTCACTTAGCGGTTCGGCAAAAGAGACCGATAGAATAAGTACTGGGCTTACAAAAAGAATAAGTCCCGAGATCGAGTTGCTCGACTAAAGGCGGTGCTCCAGCATGCCTGCAGTCAAATGACTGAAACAAGTAAAAGAGTAAAAGAGAGAGAGAGAGAGAGAAAAATAACAAGTGAAGAGAAGATGGAAACGGAAAAGGAGAGAAAGAGCGTAATAGTTGAAAACGGAGAGAATAGAGAAACAGGAGTAGAGAAGAAAGGAAAGAAAATGGGCGAGAGAGAAAATTGCGGAGGTGAAAAATAGAGAGTGTTGGAGAAAGAAAATGGAAGAAATTTTTAAAATGTGAATGAGGGAAGAGAAATTATGGTTGAGAAAAGAACAAAGAAATTCGGAATGACCCGCTGCATATCTAAGCCGATTACTGAAACAACAGTTTTAACATGAAAAGTGGCTCTCACTATTTCTCATTGTTTCCACCTCGTATTTCTCTTTGTTTGTAGTGTAAGGTGGTTATAGCGCCAAACCGTTACGCTTTGCTTTATTTTGTGTCGTTTTTTACCTTTCGCACATAAACCCCGCATTTGCAATCTATTCGAATAATTTTAAAATTAATATGTTGGCCAGTATGTGATATCATATTGACATATTTATGTCTGCATTCTCGCGTTTCGATTAAGGTTACAGGTGTTTTAAGGAGTGTGGGATTAGCGCGGGAAAAGCTGAAGTAAAACTTATTAATTCAAAACCAGTCTGTGTGGTGTGAACAATAGAACACCGGCGAAATAGGGTTCATGTTTAACTTATTAATTCGTTTCTGCCTTCAGATTCCAATAGATCAAAATTTGTCTTTTATTTTTCCCAGTCAGTAAAACATTAAAATTCATTAGCCCCGCAAAAGAACCTGATCCGACTTGATTGAGTGAAGATAATTATTCGTCCAAACCTAACTACAATCTGATTTCGACTTGAAGCCCAGAGCATTTTGAGTTCAAAATCCCACAGAAGTGAATATTGCTTTCAAATACTAGAATCGATTTATATTTTTACAATTATTTCTTGGGATCTTTTCCTTTTGAACGGCACTTTGTAACATAATTTCTAGGTAACTAAAAAGTTTTAAACTTCGTATACTGGTAAAATGTGTTTATAAAACATCATTTTTCTCTTGGCTTTATTGAGAAAATTCTATAGTTTGTAAGATATTTCGTCTGAAATTTCGAGTATTTTGGCAATTTTAACCAATCGATTACCTCCATTGACGTAAACAACATTCTGTGCTGTATGAATATGTCCCTCGTTTAAGAAATAGATTGGGAAGAAAAAAAGATACCCTTCCCCCATCCCTATCCCTAACTAACCCTAACTCTCACCCTAAATCTAAAATAGATTGAAATGCAATAGATCGATACTAGGGTTATAATTATTGGTGACAATTTCATACGACGCCGCTACGGAAAATGGGATTTTTTCTAGCGGTGTCAAATGAAAATGTCACCCATAATTATAACCCTTGTATCGATCTATTGCATTTCAATCTATTTTAGATTTAGGGTTAGGGGTGGGGGTGGGGGAAGGGTATCTTTTTTCTTCACAAATGTAAATAAACCCAATCTTTTTCTTAAAGGAGGGACATATTCATACAGCACAGAATGTTATTTACTTAAATGGAGGTAATCGATTGGTTAAAATTGCCGAAATGCTCGAAATTAAAGACGAAATATTTTACAAACTATAGAATTTTCTCAATAAAGCCAAGAAAAAATGATGTTTTATAAACACATTCTACCAGTATACGAAGTTTAAAACTTTTTAGTTACCTAGAAATTATGTTACAAAGTGCCGTTCAAAAGGAAAAGATCCATTTCTTGTTGAAAGCACAGGGTCTGAAATAATGGTTTCAAATTTTAGCACAAAGCCAGGAAATTTAATGGAGAGGGTAAGTCGATAGCATCGACTCCAGCGTTCAGCTGGTACTTATTTATCGACCACGAAACGATGAAAGGCAAAGTAGACCACAACAGAATTTGAACTCAGGACGTAAAACCAGAAGAGTCACCAAGCATTTTGTCCCATGTGCTAATGATTCTGCCAGCTCGCCACCGATTTATGTTCTAATGCATCCAAGATAGGAATGGAACCATAAGGGAAGAAATTATACTCTCTTTACTCTTTTACTCTTTTACTTGTTTCAGTCATTTGACTGCGGCCATGCTGGAGCACCGCCTTTAATCGAGCAACTCGACCCCGGGACTTTATTCTTTTGTAAGCCCAGTACTTATTCTATCGGTCTCTTTTGCCGAACCGCTAAGTAACGGGGACGTAAGCACACCAGCATCGGTTGTCAAGCAATGCTAGGGGGACAAACACACACACACACATACACATATATAAATACATATACACGACGGCCTTCTTTCAGTTTCCGTCTACCAAATCCACTCAGAAGGCATTGGTCGGCCTGGGGCTAAAGCAGAAGACACATGCCCAAGATGCCACGCAGTGGGACTGAACCCGGAACCATGTGGCTGGTTAGCTAGCTACTTACCA
This sequence comes from Octopus sinensis, assembly GCF_006345805.1. Taxonomy (NCBI): domain Eukaryota; kingdom Metazoa; phylum Mollusca; class Cephalopoda; order Octopoda; family Octopodidae; genus Octopus; species Octopus sinensis. Next base: position 42,979,276 of record NC_042997.1, read on the forward strand.
CACAGCCACTCCTGCGCCTATACTATTTCACTTACGTCACAGATAGCACGAAAAGTTGCGTCAATCCTGATGAAGAGCCGTGAATTCAGCAATTTATATAATGTAGTCATTTTAGCGTTATGTCTGTTTTCAGGATACTTCATTTCCAACGGTTGACTTTATATATGTGTGTGTGTGTGTGTGTGTAGTGGCTTCATGCAAGCATAGCGTGGATTCGATCCTCAATCGCCAAACTTCACCTAACAGTACAACGGACTTTTCCCATAGAGAAACATTAAGTTGACGGCAGTTACATTTGCCAGATGCCTTCGCTAAGCAGAATAATGTATTTGCCACTTGAACCCTGCTAACCTTTTGTATGCGGTGGAGAGTTAAAATGACAGAACAATAGACCTCTCCAAATACCTATTGATTGGATAACATGTCTCTCTTTCTTGCGATCTGGCGATAATTATATATACAGAAGATTCCCAAGCAAAAGTTAGTTACTGAGGGACGTAGGAGCATGGATCATGTAGAGACCGAAAATGAGTGTATGGCAGAGGGAGTGCAGAAATGCACTCACTCTGTTCTCCTGAGCGAGCAATACCGGCAGCGGGGTTACCACTACAGATTTCTATAGCGGGTTGGTAGAGCATACGTGGAGGCGCAATGGCCCAGTGGCTAGGGCAGCGGACTCGCGGTCATAGGATCGTGGTTTCGATTCCCAGACCGGGCGGTGTGAGTGTTTATTGAGCGAAAACACCTAAAGCTCCACGAGGCTCCGGCAGGGATGGTGGTGATCCCTGCTGTACTCTTTCACCACAACTTCCTCTCACTCTTACTTCCTGTTTCTGTTGTACCTGTATTTCAAAGGGCCGGCCTTGTCACTCTCTGTGTCACGCTGAATATCCCCGAGAACTACGTTAAGGGTACACATGTCTGTGGAGTGCTCAGCCACTTACACGTTAATTTCACGAGCAGGCTGTTCTGGTGATTCGGATCAACCGGAACCCTCGTCATCGTAACCGACGGAGTGCTTCCAGGTATAGCATATGTCCGACGACGTCCTGGGGGAGACTCTAGGCTTCGATGAGGAACAGCTTGTCAACCTGTTCGGAAGAAAATTCGGGCCGAGGTATCTGGACAACTTTCAGAAATCGCTGGCCTGGTTGTGCTACCGATCGGCCTTGCCAGTTCGAGAGAGTTGTCAAGGCATGATACCAGTAACCCGCCCACGTGCCCGAGGTGCGGGCGTGTCAGTGAAACTGTCACGCACGCCTTCGTACATTGTAAGGGATTAAGGGAACTGATAAGCTGTGTCGAACAACTGGTGTCAGATGCGGAAAGAGTACAGTTATCGACTGAGTCTATCATTAAGATTGTGCCGCCTCCCTCCTTTAACAAGGAAAAGGAGGTGTCATTTTTCTGTGTAGTGGCCATACTGAAAGAAACAGTATGGATGACGCGTGGAAGAGGAATTGAGGCAGGTAACTTCATATTCGGACGTGGGTTGGTTAGTCTTTTTACCTTCCACCTATCTAAAAAGATTAGCCTGGAGATGAGGTGCTTGCTTCGAAGTCCGTTTGTGAAAAGATGGAGGGATGTTGTAAGGAAGTTGAGAGCGAATGGGGCCGTGCTGGTGTAGCCGGTCTAATCAGAAAGGAAGAGTAATAAGCAGAAAAAGGAAAAAAGAAAAAGAAAAAGGAACAAATAAAAACACCGGCGGGTCGAACACGAACCCGAAAATATAATCACAGGAATTTTTATACTATTTTCGATTTCATTTTTCCGATTTCATATTCCGATTTCCATTAAGCCATAACTCCCAAACCTAAATGTTTTGTATTGTCTTGTATTGTCCCCTCTCTGTATGTCATTCATTGACAAATAAAGAAATTAGTTGGTGAGAGCGACCATCGGTGAGTGTGAACGGACGACTAGTCATGGCCACAAGCAGGCAACCACTCGAGACCAAACGACCAAAGGGAAAAAAGAAAGTTACGATCAGCGACTACGTGAGACACAACTTCACTCGACTCTCTCACTTTCACTAACTTACTTTCTTTTCTCTGTAACCATATCTCGCTATATATACTACAATGAGATCGTGTACATACATACCGGCCGAAATTAACTCTTTTTACCTCGCATGCTTTTCCATTTACTAGTTATACATACCAACATGGTTTTGGATATATACAAAGTAACGGTAAATAAATATCTCCTTACAACTTCAATTACTGTTCTTCTTCCATCTTGCACACTAGCAACCAACACCTTAACAACAATCGTTATGTGTGTGTGTGTGTATATCTATCTATCTGTATGTATATATATATATATATATATATATAATATATATATATATATATATATATAATATATATATATATATATATATATATATATATATATATATATATAATATATATATATATCGTTCAAATGTGCAGAAAACAAAAGACAAAGACAGGTGAAGGAATTCCAAACAGAGACTCAGGAAGAATAAAAATGTATTTGACGTTTCGAGCCTACGTTCATCGACAGAAAGGGATGAGAGGGGTAAAAATTGGAAAGAGGGAAAAAGGAAACGGAGAGAAAAAAGAAAGGTGTTGGGATTAACAAACCGTAGGCCTGAAACGTTAAAAACTTTTCCATTCTTCCCGAGCGTCAAATTAATTACACCTGCCTGTTGTTCTCTCATATGTCTTTGTCTTTTGTTTTCTGTACGTTGGAACTATATATTACATACACTCACTGGCACTAGCGTAGCTAGGAGTGGGGGGCGGTCCACCCCTGACGGCACTTTTGAGTCTGCTGTAGGAAATATGTGTTTTTGCGGGGTCCATGAGGGGGCAGGGGCAGTCCGCCCCGGGTGGCTCTTTTGTGTCTGTTGTAGGAAATATGTGTTTTTGCGGGGTCCATGAGGGGGCAGGGGCAGTCCGCCCCGGGTGGCTCTTTTGGGTCTGCTGTAGGTAATATGTATTCTTTGTGGGGTCTGGGGCGGCAAACGGAAGGGCCGCACTCTAGCTACGCTAGTGCTCACGAAGTCACCCCAGTTTGGTCCTACCTGACTGTACTTCCGCCTCTCTTGGGCCCTCATATCCCCTAGTTTCCTCTCGAACTTTCGGAACCTTTCCTCAACCACTTAACCAGGATGACCATTGAAACTTTGTACTTTTTCGGACTCTACTACCATGGAACTTACTGTGCACTTTCGTTATATATATATATATATATACTAGCAGAAATATCCGGCATTGCTTGGGATTAAAATGGTATAGTTTTTATTGCTTTACTTCTTTCAGTCATGTAACTGCGGCCAATCTGGAGCACCGCCATTAGTCGAAGAAATCGACCCCAGGATTTAATATTTGTAAGCCTAGTATTTATTCTATCGGTTTGTTTTGCCAAACGGCTAAGTTACGGGGATGTATACACAGCAACATCGGTTGTCAAGCGATGGTGGGAATACACATACACACATGTTATACAAATATTACATACACACACACACACACTCACACACCACACATTTATATATATATATATATATATATATATATATATATATATATATATGTATGTATATATATGAATACGGACTAGAGAAACAGCCGACAACTGATGAAGGGTCGGTCTTTATGTTGTTTGTTTTGTTTTCCATTGTATCTTTCGTTGTTCGAAAGAATGGTCCATGTTCCAATGTACCATGTACTCGTGCTTTGTACTCTTTGTTGTACACGTTTCGTGATGTCCTGTGTTCACATATGCATATATATATATATATATATATATACGTATAGATGTAAGTATGTACTATACGTATGTATATATACATATATATTATATATTATTATAATATATATATATATATAATATATATATATAATATATATATATATATAATAATTGATATAGGATAAAAAATTTTTCGGGAAAAATTTTGTTTTTATCAATGGCCAGCATATCAAAAAAATGCCTTATAGGTAAAATTTATACATAATTTACAAGATAAGGGCAGAATATATATATATATATATATTATATATATATATATATATATATTATATATATATATATATATTAAATACATATATATAGAGATATTCATGCATATATACATATAAAAACAATTTTTATTCTAACCCACAGGTTAGACTGATATGCCTATGTAAGTCCGATATAGGAAGACTCAGGAAACTTATACTAGATAAATATATCGATAAACTTGATACGTTAAATAACCTTAAACTCTGAGTTGTACCCCAGATACGTTAAATTGGTTCAAAAATATCAAAGATAGAAATAGGTGCAAGTTTATCCAAATAGATATAGAAAATTATTATTCATCTATTAACAAGATTATTCTCGATAAGGCCATTATATATGTCATGAAAAAGTTAAGATGACATATGATGAAGTTAAAGTAGTGCTAACAGCGAGAAAATCCCTAATTAGATATGAAAATAAACTATGAGCTACGAAAGACATTAGGGATTGCTTTGATATACCCATGGGTGCCCCAGACTCTGCCCAAGTAACAGATCTAGTAGGAATATACCTATTATCTGAACTTGAGTTAGAACACTTTAACACAGAGGGAGGTCTATATAGGGACGACCTACTCCTTATAACTAGAAACTTCACCAATAGATCATTAGAAAACATAAAGAAAAAAATTACACAAATTCTTTAAGAATTGTGGTTTAGATATCGCTATAGAGAAAGAACATTCAGCGGTTAACTACCTAGATGCAAACCTAAACTTAGTAACTAATAAAACCCACCCATTCCATAAGTTAAACAAGAACGTTAAGTACATTAATACTCTTAGCAACCATCCTAGCTCAGTTAAAAAAGCATTAATAGACAATACAGGTAAAAGAATTTCTAGGTTATCCTCAGATATTGATAGATTCAATAAACATGCCTCTTACTATAATTGTGCATTAAAAGAAGCCGGCTATAATTAAAAATTTTATTTCTTTAATAATTACGGGCCCAATAATAATACTATAACTCATCCTAACTCTCAACCAAACTATATAAGTAATAGCAATGTTAATAATAACAAACAATATAAGGAAATAAATAAAGATAATTATAATATACGTCTAAATAATGATAATAATAATAATAATAATAATAATAATAATAATAATAATAATAATAATATTATTATTATTATTATTATTATTATTATTATATTATCATTATTATTATTATTATAGTAAGGATAATACTAAAAATGATAAAAATGATAAGCATACATATTATATACCCACGAAGAATACACTGACAACGATGAAAAATAATAATTACAATAATAGTAATAATAATAATAATAATAACAATAAAAATAAACATAATAAGGAAATTATATGGCTAATTATCCCTTATGGGGCGCAAATTAAAACTAATATTATTAAAGAAATTTTGAACATAATAAAAACATCACTTAAAAAGAGCAATACGTACTCGAAAATATTCTCCAATAAAACTATCAGAGTGGGCTATTTTACAACAAGGAATGTAAGTAGTATTATATCCTCAATGTACAATTTCAAATTAAGCAAATTTTATAATAATAATTTAACTAATATTAGCCATAGCTACAGCAGAACTATCACAAACAATAAGCATAACCGTATTTTAAATAAATGCACATATAAAGACAAATCCAAATTTAGGCTTAATAATAATTGCAATCTAGGTAACGTAATTTATAAATGTATAGTAACCTCTAATAATAATAAGAAGAATATTAATAATAAAGAATATATTGGATCCATAGCGAACGAAATTAAAAGAAGAATTTTCCAGCATTATCAGTCTTTCAAAAATCCCAAATTAAAAAATTCTACAGGTCTAAGTAAATACATATGGGAATTAAAAATCTAATAAAATAGAATACACCATTAATTGGTTTATAATTTATAGAGCGAACTCATATTTTGGGAAGCGCTCCGTCGGTTACGACGATGAGGGTTCCGGTTGATCCGAATCAACGGAACAGCCTGCTCGTGAAATTAACGTGTAAGTGGCTGAGCACTCCACAGACACGTGCACCCTTAACGTAGTTCTCGGGGATATTCAGCGTGACACAGAGAGTGACAAGGCCGGCCCTTTGAAATACAGGTACAACAGAAACAGGAAGTAGGAGTGAGAGAAAGTTGTGGTGAAAGAGTACAGCAGGGATCACCACCATCCCCTGCCGGAGCATCGTGGAGCTTTTAGGTGTTCTCACTCAATAAACACTCACAACGCCCGGTCTGGGAATCGAAACCGCGATCCTATGACCGCGAGTCCGCTGCCCTAACCACTGGGCCATTGCGCCTCCACCAGCGAACTCATATAACACAGGTAACAAAATGTGCTTATTATGTATAACAGAGTTTGTGAAAATACCCCAGTCGGGAGAGTTTTAATTAAACACTAATGAAGAGAGAGGTTTTAATTGCCGACATAGACATAGCTTTACGTATAATAAAATGAAAAGTATATAAAATACACCACCACCAGCATATCATCTCCACACTTATGATGAATATCGTTACTAGAAGATTTAATTGTATTTATAGTAGTATTATATACGTATATACTAAGAACTAAGTATTAAAAAATATTACCTTTAAATGGATAGGCAGGCCGGGTACACCAGCAAGTACATGAAATCAGATCGCCATGTTGATTCGTTAGTTACTGCACGCATTTTTTTCTCTCCTTCTTTCTGTGTTTGTTTTCTCTGTGTATCTTTCTGTTGAAGAGCGTAGGCTCGAAACGTTAAAGACTTGTTTTATTTATATTTCCTGAGCGCCATACTAATACAATTGTTTGTTTGTTTTCCACCTGCCTTCGTCTTTTGTCTATTTTCATAAGGCTTCCCGTTATATATATATATATATATATATAATATATATATATATATATATATATATATATATACATATACATATACATCTATATACATATTTATACATATAGATCTATACATATAGATAAAATATACATATAAATACATATAAATCTATACATAGATACATCTATAAATATACATATATATATACATATACATCTGTATATATACATATATATATACATACATACACACACACCCACACATACACACGTATATATATATATATAATATATATATATATATATATATATATACATATATATATGTAGATAAATATATATATATATATATATATATATATATATATATATACTAGCAGAGATACCCGGCGTTGCCCGGTTACATTCAATTGAAGAATTAGACTTTTCTGTTATATATATATATGGACACACACACACACACGCACACACACACACACACGCACACACACACATATGTATATTAATATAAGTACATGAAAGTACATGAAGTTTGTTAAAAAAAAGGGGATCGTGTATATGCCTCCTGGCTGTTGAGATTATAACACCTCGTTGTAAACAATGTTCCTTGTTTTTCCTTGTGGAGCATATACAAAAAGGTTTCTTTTGGTTCCTACTCTTGAGCAGCCAACATACAGTTGCCTATGTGAGAAGCAGGGCTATTCCAAGAGAAGACCAGCTACAGAGAGGGTTTTACCCTGAGATTTGTTAATGGACATGGCAAAGCTGACACGAAGGGGAATTGCAGTCTTCTGAATGTAAATGGAATTTCTGCTCCTGATGGTGTAAGAGGAATTCTTGGAATAAAGACGTCACCTTTTACACATCCCGAAAGAATGATCGCCTCGATAACGTGTGACATTTTCTTTATCACCAGTCGTGTTCCATTGCAAAGTCTTGGTGGTTCCAGATTGCGGAGTAGCATTACAGGAGTTCCAACTTTAAGTGCTAATATGTTTAGAGATAGTCCAGGAGGCTCCAGTGAATTGAGAAATTCAGGAGGATAGTTCACAACTCATTTATATCTGGAATTGTATCAACAGACTTGTAAGTGTGTATAGTACCGGGAAGAGAATGCATTAGCTGTTGATAAATTTTGTTAACAGCGACGTTTTTTGGAGCTAATATTGTTCTTTCACACAGCCAGTTGTGATTTTGGTAGTTTTGTGTGAAGTTGGGAAAGACTTTGAGGTCATCTACAAAATTAACAACAGAGGAAAATGACCACAATTCCATTTATCCTGCATCATCGAGAGGCATCTTGCCTTCACTGGGCGACATTGGGGCGACTGTACACAGCTACCAGCCCACAGTCGACGCTATGGCGACCAGAGCTCGCTCTGGGCGACATTGGGGCGTCTGTACACAGCTACCAGCCCACATGGGTTGGGAGGAAAGAATTTCCATTATATATTGAGAACTATTGCGCAAAGGCAGCATAAAAAACAACCCTTCCTCAATTGTTGGCAGATTTACCTACTCCGCATTGCGAGCAGTGCAACAAGATGCGTCTTCGTCAAAGCAATTGCTCCCCCAAAGCAAATTAAATAAAATTTGAGATACGTGGAACGTCAAAGCTGCTAACAAATACAGGACAGTGAAAATATTCGGTAAGGAATGTTTAACCCTAACGAGATGAAGTGGTGAACGCTGGAGAAAAAAAGCTTTGTCAAGAGACAGACAAGAATGCGTGTTATAGTTATAAACTGAACTAAAAGAAAAAGAATTACATTTAGAAATAGAGATCTATAATTATTAAGGACAGAATTTCAGTTAGAAATAGAAAACTATAAACATTGTATTGTGCATAAAGTGGTGGCTTACATTCGGGGCTTCCAATTTCTCTGTAAAATATAAGGTAGTCACAAAATCATCGCACATGTCACCATCGATTACAAACACCGGTGGAAGATAAAAGTTCCAGAGGACATTCTTGTTCTTTCGTTTGTACAAGGATCGTATTATGTTTCGGCTTAAAATAAATTATAGATACAAATATAATGTATAGAAATATATAAAAACCAGAATAGAAAATAAACGTCTTAGGCATATAAAATGAGATAACATGAGATATCAAGCTGTTATAAACTTGAAACCTACTAGAATATCACAGATTATATATATCAAGTCATCCAATCAGTTCTGTCCAATTTTACCTATTTTTTTATAGATTTGAATGAAATTTAATAGTATTTTCAAATTTGTGTACGTTTAAACTAATTCAATATTGTTTTACAAAATAATAGAGGGTGTCCACAAAGTCTGCGTACATGAGGATTAACACATACTTTTAAAACAAACCAATTTTATTTATTGTTGCATTTAGGAATGGTCATTTTGTCAGTTTAGCCAGTAAAAACACACGCACTATATATTTGATGTTACTTTGCTTCAGTGTTATTTATTTTTTACATTAATCTTAATCTTATTTAAGCCAGAACTCTGGCCTAAAGAAGATTAAGATTAATGTAAAAAATAAATAACACTGAAGCAAAGTAACATCAAATATATAGTGCGTGTGTTTTTATTAGCTAAACTGGCAAAATGACCATTCCTAAATACAACAATATCTGTTTCAACACACAACTTCACATAAAAAAATCTTGCACAACAAATATATAAACGTACAATTTTATTTAATTATAATGTTAATAAATAATATTTTCAAAGTGATTTCCGTCATTTTTCAATGCATAACTTGATGCGCCTTGCAAAATTCAGGTGAACTTGATTAAATAAGTCTACATTGCCATCAATTTCAGTACACTGACTGGTAATGCATTCTCTCGTGTGTTTTAAATCTGTAATCTTTATTGTAATCTTTCTGTTTCAACATATCCCAGAAAAAGAAATCAAGGGGAGAAAGGTCTGGTGAACGAGCGGACCTTTCCATATGAGCCCTTCTTCCAATGCAGTGAGGAAAAGTGTCATTAAGCCAATCTCTAACAATTGTGACAAAATGGGTAGGGGCCCCATCCTGCTGAAACCAATTCGGAAGGCCCTCGCCTAGGCGCTCAATTTGAGATATTAATTTGTCTCTCAATATGTTTACATAAGTCTCATCCGTTACATGTTCAATGAAGAAGGGTCCTAGAACATGAGCTTTCCACAAACCACACCACACAATCACCTTTTTGCTGCCTTGCTGTTTGGATGGATCCATCCAATGTGGATTACCTCGAAACCAGTATAGAAGATTCTGTCTGTTGACCTCACCATTTACATAAAACGTAGCTTTGTCACTGAACAACAAAGTTTTTCGTAAAATTGATATTGTCATCCAATTTATCAGAAAACCATTCGCACGTCTACATTCGTCTATCAGGGTCGTCTTCATTTAAGTGATGCAATATCTGTAGGTTGTATCGATGAAACTTTTCCTCAACCAGCATTTTGTGGATGGTTGGTTTTGGAACACCTAACACCGTAGATGTCCGATGAAGTGATTTCTTTGGGCTAGCAGAAACTTTAGCCATGACAGTCTCTTTCGTTTCATCTGAAGTCTTTGGTCACCCGGAACGGGGTTTATCCAAAACACTGCCTGTTTCTTTAAAATTCTTGATCAATTTCCCGACGGCCGTAAAGAAAATAGGTTGCCTATAAGGGCGTCGAAGATAAAATTCTTCCGCAATTTTGCGATAAGACCATCCCTCTCGTCCACTTAATAATACTAACTCGATTCTTTCTTCTTTAGACAGGTCCATCATTCGATCTAGGATTCTTTCTTCTTTAGATACAGCCATCATTCGATCATCTGTAGAAAAAATAACAAATAAATTTAGAAAAGTAAAGTATTTTTTTTACTTAATTTAAACAAAAGTAAAAAAGGAAATTATTATTTCTTATATTTGTTTATGTTATGATTTTATTCCATGTACCCAGACTTCGTGGACACCTTTAAATTGCTTTGATTAAAACCCTTTCAACATGGAAGTATCCAAGGAGCATTTAAGGCACATATAATTCTTTATGAGTACAATAAAGGTAACTTTGCAGCCGAAGTGACTCGAAACATACACTCAGTTTATGGGAAAGTGCTTGAATGAAAGAACTTGCAGGAGATCGTTTGCAAAATTGAAGATGAAGATCGAATAGGATGTCCAGTTGAGTTTGATGATAAGCTCCTTGAGGCATTACTTGAAGAAAATCCGTCATTATCAGTTGAAGAATTGGCAATAAAGCTTACTTCAAACCATACAACAGTTCATCATCTTCAACAACGTAGACAGATTCCTAAACTTGGAAAATAGGTGCCTCATGTATTGTCCGAAAGCAACCGCAAATCCCGAGTTGACATCTGCTCTTCTCTCCATTCTCGCAAACTCATTTCACCCCTTTTCGATAGACTTGTGACGAAAAATGGATTTTCTATCGAAATGTTAAACGTCGTAAACAGTGGCTTGGTAAAAGGGAAAATGCTCAACCACAACCGAGAAGGGAACTTCATGGGAAAAAAGTTCTACTCTATCTGGTGCGATTGCAAAGGCGTAATTCACTTTATATTGTTACCACCTAATGCAACAATCAATGTTCAAGTCTACTGTCAGCAATTAGAGCGTTTGAACCAAGCTTTGAAGGAAAAAAGAGCCGCTTTAATGAGTCGAAAACGAGTGATGTTTCATCAGGACAATGCGCAACCCCACACTGCCAGGATCACATCACAGAAGATCGAAGAGGTCGGTTTGGAAAAATTTCTTCATCCAACTTATTCTCCCGACCTTACTCCTCCAGGATACTATTTGTTTCATAGTTTACCGAATCATTTGGGGGACACAACTTTCGCAAGCCAGGAGGAGGTCGAACCTGACATTTCAGAGTTCTTCGCTTTGAAACCAAAAGAGTTTTATATTGATGGGATTAAAAGTCTTGTAAATAGATGGAAGTAAGTCGTAGATAATCAGGGAAAGTACATTGATGATTAACTTTCAATTAAATATAACATTTGATCACTTGGATTCTTTATCCAAAATTCGGACAGAACTTATGGGATGACCTGAGATATTTAAGACCGACTATAAAAGTTCTGTTTATTACAAAATATTCCGTAACACCATACAAATTATTTATATCTTTTACACCTTATGCAAAATTTATTTCTCTTTCGATTGATGCAAACAATTTTTATACGACTTGAAGAATTCTAATGCTAAATTAATATATATTTCTTTACTGCCCACAAGGGGCGAAACATAGAGGGGACAAACAAGGACAGACAAACAGATTAAGTCGATTACATCGACCCCAGTGCGTAACTGGTACTTAATTTATCGACCCCGAAAGGATGAAAGGCAAAGTCGACCTCGGCGGAATTTGAACTCAGAACGTAATATAAACGTTTCAAATTTACCGGCAAAATTAGTTTAAGACCATGTAATATGTATGCAATTTTTTTGGCCAAAATGGGTGGTCACACAATGAGCCTAAATGCATCATATAAAGTTATAATTTAATGTTATTATGCAATTTATTAATAATGGGAAAACAACGTCACGAGAGCAAAAATCGTATATTACAGCAAAAAGTTTCCTTTTCGAACATCAGCAAGCAACTAAAGTGCAGTAAACCGGCTTGCGTGCAAGCGTGGAAGTTATACTCGGAGACTGGTCAATATAAAGATCGGCAAAGGTCTTGAATTTATTTTTGCCAGTGTGTATATTATATATATATAATGTATATAATACGAGAATTTTAATGGAGATAACCTGCAGTATATTGTACAAGATTTTTGTCTCCGTATATGAGCTAAGTATTAATAAAATGTGGTATACGATAAAAATTTCGGATATTTGTCTTAAAACATTCAGACAAGAAAATTCAAATGTAGCACATGAGGTTATTATTCCATACGAATATCCACATATTTATGTTAAGAGTTTCATGATAAAAATATAGAAATATTGGGTTGTCCGGAAAGTTCGTGACGATTTATAGTAGCTTATCTTTCAACTTATTTTAGAACATGGTTGAGTCAATAAGATAGGATTTGACTACACCTCCATTTAGAGCACAGTTTAAGCTATCTTTTCGTGGAAGAAGGTTTATGTTCCTATAACCTGTGTTAATTCTGTAACCCTTTAAAATAAAAGATGAGAAAGTTCATTTTCGGCACTTGATGCTTTGGGAACCAGACAAAAATTGCTGCAGCTTGGCTAGGATGTGTTACCCCCACCCTCCCTATTCACCAGATATTGCTCCTTCGGATTTCCACTTATTCAGGTCTCAGCAGAAAAGTCTTAATGGTAAAAATTTCAATTCCTTAGATGACGTAAAAAGATACCTTGACGAATTCTTTGCCTTGAAACCACCCCAATTCTGGAAAGAGGGTATTTTCAAGGTAAAGGAAAGATGGAGACGTATTGTGCAACGAAATGGTTCAGATTTGGTTCATTAAAAATGTAATGGCAAGTATTTAGTGACCTTTACTTTCCTTTAAAAATCGGAACGAACTTTCCGGACAACCCAATATAAACATAACAATGAAATACGAATATAAACATGAAAAATAAAAACCTAAATTGAAAGAGGCGATTAAAATTTTTTTTCCTAACCTGCAGCCGTTTCAGAAAAGTGGTTGTACGAATTATTCGAAATTCAGCCCTCCTTCCTCGGGGTTCCTTTCTCGAGGTAAAACCCAGCAAAAAGCATTAAGGCACTACATGGTGAGTATTCAGTGGGTGAAAGTTCAGTTTTTGAGCATCGATGAATAAGTGTCAGATTTTCAAGAGGATTAACACGTCTAAATAAGAAATTAAATTCATTGAAAGGTTAACTTTAGTTAATCATGCAAATAATAGCCAATGGGAATATTCCACTCTCTACTATAAATAAATAATTTAAAATTACAGGTTTGTGCATAAGTGTTCATTGGATCTAATGATCTAATTGGGCCGTATTTTCAAAAAGCTTTTATATTCTAAAAAATTATATTGTAAAGTTTAAGAAAATCATAAGACGCAAAATATTTTAAAATTAGTAGTACTTCCTATATAAATTTTCCTAAGTCCGGAGCGTTAAACTAATAAACCTGTTTGCTGTTTACACACCCGTCTTCGTCTTTTGTTCGTTTCTTTTGTAAATTCCAAATATATATGTATGTATGTGTGTGTATGCATATATGTATATATATATATATATATATAATATATATATATATATATATATATATATATATATATATGGATTTCGCAGACAGGAACTGAAACAAATCGATCGTATATATATGTATGGATATATGTAAGTGTATGCGTTTTGGTATTGGCAACATCAATGACAATGGCCAGAGACTACTTGAATTTTGCACATACCATAACCTGTGCATCACTAACACATTCTTTGCCAACAAGACATCCCACAAGGCATCTTGGAGACATCCAAGATCTCACCACTGGCATCAGCTGAATCTCATCATTACACGAAGACCCTTTCTGAATTCTCGTAGTTACCACTGCGCGGATTGTGACACAGATCATTCACTAATAAGAAGCAGGGTGAGGATTCTGCCTAAAAAGTCCATGACTCCAAGAAAATGGGCCGACAACGCATTAACACTGCCAGAACCTCCGACCCTACACTGCGACAACGTTTTGCTGTTTCTATCAAAGTTGCCCTCAGTAGCTGCCCAACCACCTCTGCTGAAAGTAGGTGGAATTATATCAGGGAAGCTTTGTATACCACATCAATAGATACTTTCGGCATGAGAGAAAGGCAAAACCCAGATTTTGTTCAGTGCTGGGCTCTCAGAGCTCGAAACAGTTATCGAAACAAAGCGTGCAGCTCTGATGTAATACAAGAGTGATTCTTCTATAAAGTCACTCGAAGAACTCAGAAAGGCAAGAAATAAAACCCAACTGACTGGCAGACGCTGTGCAAATAAGTATTGTCAGGAAATCTGTCAGAGTTTCCAGTCAGCTGCTGACAGTGGCGACACCCGTGGGATGTATGCCGGTTTGACGAAGGCCCTCGGTCTATCCGCAACCAAGTCAGCCCCTCTGAAATCAACTACTGGGGATCTCATCAAGGACCAAAGCAAGCAAATGGATAGATGGATGGAGTACTACCAGGATCTCTACTCACGAGAGACCACGGTAGCTGAGGCTGCAATCGAGGGTGTCAAGATCTTGTCAGTCATGTGTGAACTTGACAGTCTGCCATCTATAGCAGAGCTCACCAAGGCT
>NC_042997.1:42999331-43009331 GCF_006345805.1 Octopus sinensis
TTTACACTCCCTTCCCCACAGCTTCACGAGGGAGGGAAGGGGGAGAAGCAAACAGGTGCAGCTGTGAGCGTGGACGCCAACTCCGCCGCCATCGACATACGATGCATTTTATGCATTAAAATGGAATAAAAAATGATGTTAAATTATTTTTAAATCGTAGACTCATCGTTGACGCGCGCTAATAGTCAGACGGGCTCGATATGAATCACGACTATAAGATACCTGGTTTTGGTTAAACTGCACCGCAAAATGTGTGGGGAGTTAGGAATCTAAATCGAAGGGGACAGACACTCACACAACTAGAGTTTTATATATATATATATATATATATATATATATATATATATATATATATATATATATATATATATATATTATATATATATATATATATATATATATATGTATGTATGTATGTATATATATATATATGTACATAAATATAAAACTAATTATCTAGTTGATATTTGCGAGTGACAAGGTTAATTTGTATTACGTATAACGATATATCGCTGATGAAATATTTTATAATTTCGTTTTCTACTTGACATTCAACATATTGCTAGTTACGCGAATATTTTATAAATTTATGAAATCGTCATCTGAAAAAAGAAAAGAAAAAGGGAACTCGAATTGTTGCTTTATGTGGCAATGAACTTGCATCCAGGAAGACAATCAATGCAGCTAAATGAATCTGTTGGTGCTGTCCAGAAATATTTGTCTTGTTTCCTTCAGACAGTTGAATGCAAACAATTTGAAGGACCACGCAGAACTCATGGCGTACTCTTCAAATATTGCCTTTGTGCAGCATCTCTATTTATATCGAGTAATGTAAAACAAGTAGAGTTGCCAGCAAAGTAAAATGCCGCACTAACACATTAAAACGTCGATTGCATAAATACTTTTAGCTAGTTGCAATACATCTAGTGCAAAAGAAAGGAAGAAAGAAAGAAAAGGACAAGAAGAAGATCATCACGGAATAGAAAAATAATTTAGAATTGTCCGTATTCAGAAATCATTAAAACTGGAGTAAAAAGGACTGATTTAAACTTGTCTTTAGTGACGAAACATCCATTAAGCCACTTGCATTTAACTCTCATTCGTCGCCCATCAAACACAAGGTAAAACCCCAGATATGTACTTTCAGGATTCAACCAATGATATCTTTTATCTTTTACTTGTTTCAGTCATTAGACTGCGGTCATGCTGGGGCATCCAAGTTGTTCTTTTTGTTAAGCCTGGTAACTTATTCTATCGGTCTCTTTTGCCCAGTGGGGGACAAACATTGGCAAAGAAACGCGCGCGCGCGCACACACACACACACACACACACACACATGACGGGCTTCTTTCAGTTTCCGTCTACTAGATCACCTTATAAGGCTTTGGGGATCTTTTCCTTTTGAACGGCACTTTGTAACACAATTTCTAGTTAACTAAACACTTTTAAACTTCGTATACTGGTAGAATGTGTTTATATAACATCATTTTTTTCTTGGCTTTATTGAGAAAATTCTATAGGTTGTAAGATATTTCGTCTGAAATTTCGAGCATTTCGGCAATTTTAACCAATCGCTGACCTCCATTTGGGGTGAAAACATTCCGTGCTGTATGAATATGTCCCTCGGTTTAAGAAACAGATTGGGTTTATTTACATTTGCGAAGAAAAAAAGATACCCTTCCCAGAGAAAAAAATCCCATTTTCCGTAGCGGTGTCAAATGAAATTGTCACCCATAATTATAAGCCTAGTATCGATCTATTGCATTTCAATCTATTTTAGATTTAGGGTTAGATTTAGGGTTAGGATTAGGGGTGGGGGAAGGGTATCTTTTTTTCTTCGCAAATGTAAATAAACCCAATCTATTTCTTAAATGAGGGACATATTCATACAGCACGGAATGTTTTCACCCCAAATGGAGGTCAGCGATTGGTTAAAATTGCCGAAATGCTTGAAATTTCTGACGGAATATCTTACAACCTATAGAATTTTCTTAATAAAGCCAAGAAAAAAATGATGTTTTATTTTGACACATTCTACCAGTATACGAAGTTTAAAAGTGTTTAGTTAACTATAAATTGTGTTGACATGCGCCGTTCAAAAGGAAAAGATCCTAAAAGTGTTTAGTTAACTAGAAATTATGTTACAAAGTGCCGTTCAAAAGGAAAAGATCCGGCTTTGGTTGGCCCGAGGCTATAGAAGACACTTTCCGAAGATGTTATACAGTGGGACTGAACCCAGAACCCTGTGTTTGAGAAGCAAGCTTTTTACCACGCAGCATTGCTAGAAAACCATTTCTACAAAGGATGATCATAATATAGCGGGGACTCGAACCATGACCGTTTGGTACACTTGTTAGGCACTACAAGTATGCCACCAGAGTTTTATGGGATTGATCTGCAAATTGACCAATGAGCGTGAAGTTGTGGTGTGATACAGTTTTCTCGAACGTTCTAAAATTTAATCTCTTGTTCTCTATATTTAAAAAAAAAAAAAATACATAGGCGCAGGAGTGGCTGTGTGGTAAGTAGCTTGCTTACCAACCACATGGTTCCAGGTTCAGTCCCACTGCGTGGCACCTTGGGCATGTGTCTTCTACTATAGCCTCGGGCCGACCAAAGCCTTGTGAGTGGATTTGGTAGACGGAAACTGAAAGAAGCCCGTCGTATATATGTATATATATATATGTGCATGTGTGTTTGTCCCCCTAGTATTGCTTGATAACCGATGCTGGTGTGTTTATGTCCCCGTTACTTAGCGGTTCGGCAAAAGAGACCGATAGAATAAGTTCTGGGCTTACAAAAGAATAAGTCCCGGGTCGAGTTGCTCGATTAAAGGTGGTGCTCCAGCATGGCCGCAGTCAAATGACTGAAACAAGTAAAAGAGTAAAAGAGAGAGTATATATGAAGTTAATGATATCCAAAGTCATCGCCTGACATGAATCTATGTAAAAAGCATAGGATTCATAAAAAAAATTGCGGTTTATGAGGTTGCATAAATTTCAGTTTTAAAAGAGATGATACAAGCTAGGACACGATAGACTCCAGAATAATACTAAAATTTGGTCAAAAGTTTACAATATAACATTTATAGCTGAACCTTTGTAAACTGTTCTCAGGTTAACTACTTATTTTATTAAAACATATTACTCTTTTACTCTTTTACTTGTTTCAGTCATTTGACTGCGGCCATGCTGGAGCACCGCCTTTGGTCGAGCAACTCGATCCCGGGATTTATTCTTTTTGTAAGCCTAGTACTTATTCTATCGGTCTCTTTTTGCCGAGCCGCTAAGTGACGGGGACGTAAACACACCAGCATCGGTTGTCAAGCGATGCTAGGGGAACAAACACAGACACACAAACACACACACATACATATATATATACATATATACGACGGGCTTCTTTCAGTTTCCGTCTACCAAATCCACTCACAAGGCATTGGTCGGCCCGAGGCTATAGCAGAAGACACTTGCCCAAGATGCCACGCAGTGGGACTGAAACCGGAACCATGTGGTTGGTTAGCAAGCTACTTACCACACAGCCACTCCTGCGCCTATATATATATGTTTGTTTGTTTGTTTGTTTTTTTTTACTTATATAATCAACTGTGGTATAATAAAACTATGCTAATATCGCCTTTGTGTTGAATCTCCATTTACATCAGACAGTGCATTCAGACTTTTGACTTATAACTACAACTGAAATTTGAAACCGAGATGTGACCTCACTTTATTTGGAGTTAGGGCTTCACTTCGCCTTTGCGGGCCACGGGAATAAGTACCAGTAAGAGTCAATCAACTGTTTAAAGTGAGCGTTTCCCCTCGCTCGGCAGTAAACAGTTTGTGCTTAATCTAAAGAAACCACTATTTGTTTGCCGATAAAATCTTTTGTAGACTGTTTCAGAAGTGACGTGTCCAGCTAACTAACGCACTGTTTTCAAAAGGGTGGAAGTGTTATGTAAATCAAAGTCACGATACACTAGGTCTATAATAGTTTCTGTTGTCATAAGAAAACTATGTTTATTACAGATAACTTTTCACGTTTGGTTAGTTAAGATGCGGGTTGCAGTGTAACCACGGTAACACTTCGTAATCACTGAGAGCTATTTTGACTGCAAGTACTGATTACAAATATGATTAGGAATATCCCCCCTCCCATCTGCATTTTTTTTTTTTTAGTCTAAAGATAGATCCAATAATAATAAAATTACTACTTCCCAGACAACTGTTATGAACTGCTGACAGGCGGTTTTTCCATATCCTGCTGCGGAGAGAAATTCCGATCGATATGTGATTAGTAAAGAAAAATAGATAGAGGATGGTTGCAATTTTACCTTAATGGAACAAACTTTCGGCGGAATCGTCAGTGCGTCGGTAAAAATGCTTAGCAGCATTTCTTCCGGCTCTCTCTGAGTTTAAATTTCGCTTAGGCCGACTCTGCCTTTCAGCGTTTCGGAGTCAATACCAGTTGAGCACCGGGGTTGACGCAATCAACTTAACCGTTCCACTAAAATTCCAGGCCTTGTACCAAAAATTGAAACTATTTAAAGGCGGTGAGCTGACAGAATCGTTAGCACGCCGGACAAAATGCTTAGCAGCATTTCGTCCGTCTTCATGTTCTGTGTTCATATTCTGCCGAGTTTGACTTTGCCTTTCATCTGTAACGTGAAAGGATCTATCATCGAAGCACTGGCAGGGTGTCGAGATCCTTTCTAGTCACATACAAAAATTCTTGTAGAAAACAAACAGACGAAACTCAGGTTAAAGGTGAACAGACAACTTGGTTTATTGATTCATGGTTGTACGTTGTCTGATGGGGGAATAGACAGCCTCTGATATACTGCTGGTGTTGGTCGTTGAGGTTGGTTGAAGTTGGTTGAAGTTGGTGTGTGGCTGTCAGAGCCAGGAAAACCGTGACCGATCGCAGTGCTGTCTTGAGCCGAAGAGAGAGATTTGAGGTTCGCGGGCTCGAGAGATGTTTTCCCGCACATGCGCATGGGGAAGACTTCCGGTGGCCACCCGGAAGTAGTCCCATTCTGCGCATGCGCGCCGAACCCTACACTGTAGCATCACTACAGGGCTCCCCTCCGAGTGCGAAGTACGGCAACCAGAATATTGTGGTGGTGCTGCAGAAAACAGAAGGCTTGCCGATCCCCAGAAGACTTGGTACATACTATTATACAATAAGAAACATTTTAAAGTTAAATGTAAATTGTTTTTGAAAGTTTCTTGGGCCAATGCACTGTTCTGCCCGACTTTGTAACATACGGTGTGCTCGGGGCACCCGTTGACGGCGAGGGTGGTGTTGTAGGAGCCGGTGAAGGTGTTTGTGCAGGTGAAGGCGTTTGTGCAGGTGAAGGCGTTTGTGCAGGTGAAAGTGTTGTTAAAGGTGCATAGGTGGGTGTGTCAAGGTTGTCATCAAAAGATGAAGACGTCTCAAAATGTGCCTTTTTTAAACGGTCCACGGAAACGGTCTCCGAACGACCATTTATCTCAATCGTGAAAACCTTTGGTGTGCGAGAAAGCACACGAAAAGGTCCTTTATAGGGAGAAACAAGTGGGCCCTTCACAGAATCGTCCCGAACAAAAACATGCGACCAGGTGTTCATATCCGGTGGAAGATGGGACGGTGGAGATTGCTTTCTGGGAAGCATGGGCGGAAGGTTTGAAAAATATTCCCGCAGTCTGGTGACATAGGTCGCCGGATCATGGGGCGGGGAAGTGTCTGGCACCAACATCGTACCGGGCAATGCCAGTGTGGTACCATACAGCAGCTCTGCAGCAGAAAACCCCAGGTCTGCCTTGACAGCAGTCCGACAGCCGAGAAGCACAATGGGCAGAAATTCGATCCAGGACTGTGGGTCCGAAGAGGCACGAAGAGCGGCCTTGAGCTGTCTATGGAACCGCTCAACCAATCCATTAGACGCTGGATGGTAGCTTGTGGTGTGGATATGGTGCATACCCAAAATTCGCGACAATTCGCGAAATAGCGAGGCCTCAAACTGTCGTCCACGATCAGTTGTCAATCGGGACGGGACTCCGAAGCGAGAAATCCAGTTTGAAACGAAAGCTCGCGCAACAGTCTCAGCAGAAATGTCTGCTATCGGAATGGCTTCTGGCCAGCGGGAGAAACGATCGACACAAGTTAATAGATAAGAGAACCCGCGACTCACAGGCCATGGTCCAACCAGATCGATGTGGACATGGCGAAAACGGGCCTCCGTGGGGGGAAATTGTCCAAGCGGGGCACGAACGTGCCGTTGAATCTTGGATCGTTGACACTTGGAGCAGGTGCGTGTCCAAGAAGTAATTGTGCGACGCATATTCGGCCAGAAAAACCGAGCAGTGATTAGTTTGAGGGTGGCAGCGATGCCAGGATGTGATAAGGAGTGCAGTGCTTCAAACACTGAGCGTTGATGGGTCTCAGGCACCAGTGGCCTGGGAGATCCAGTTGAAGTGTCACAAAGAATGGTGCCTTCGGCTGACGGAAGCGGAAGGTAGGAAAACTGGCAACAGGAGAACTTGGGAGAAGTTAAATCTAACGACGCCAAAGGTGGCTGCTCCTGCGATATGGCAGCTAAGTCGATAGCAGCAGGAGACGAAAGGGCGCAAACTGGAAGGCGAGAGAGAGCGTCAGCAGGAACGTTCTCTTTTCCAGGTATGTGTCGAATGTTGCTAGTAAATTGAGAGATAAAATCCAGGTGCCGAAAAGCACGGGGTGAGAGTTTGTCCGTTTTTGAAAACAGGGCAAACGTAAGGGGCTTGTGATCCGTATAGATCACAAAATCTCGCCCTTCAAGTTGATGCTGGAAATGACGAACCGATAGATAGATCGCTAGGAGCTCACGATCAAAGGTGCTGTATCGTCGTTCAGCTGGTTGCAGTTGACGGGAAAAGAAGGCTAGAGGTCGAACATGGTCATCCACTGTGTGTTGTAACACAGCGCCAATCGCAGTGTCCGATGCGTCCACAGTCAAAGAGAGAGAAGCACCAGGAACTGGATGTGCAAGCAAAGAAACAGAAGCCAGCTCCTTCTTAATGGACTCAAAGGCTGTCACTGCCTCAACAGAGAGGGTGACTTGACTGTCCTTTCTAGGAGAGTCCTTTAACAGCCTGGTGAGAGGTAGCAGCTTATCTGCACAACCGGGAATGAAGCGTCGGTAGAAATTGACCATCCCTAGATAATGCCTGAGCTGGCGCAAGGAAGTGGGGGGTGCGATGCGTTGAATGGCATCGACTTTTGACGAGAGGGGGCTGATTCCAGTCGAATCAATATGATGCCCTAGAAAATCTAGGGAAGAGCGTCCGAAAACACACTTGTCGGGGTTTATGCGTATGCTATACGCGCGAAGACGCTGGAAGAGTTGAGAAAGGTGCCGGAGATGATTTTCTCGTGTGTCGCTCGCAATGAGTATGTCATCGACATAGGCAAACACAAAATCAAGACCGCGGACAACCTCATCAATGAAACGCTGGAAGGTGCTAGTAGCATTCCGCAAACCGAAACTCATGTACAAAAACTCAAAACACCCAAACGGGGTAGTGATTGCAGTTTTTGGAACGTCGGCTGGGTTGACCGGTATTTGGTGGTAAGCGCGTATCAGATCGACCTTCGAAAAAATGGTACAACCATGGAGATTTGCTGTAAAGTCCCGGAGATTTCTAATCGGATAGCGATCGGCTATTGTGACGGCATTGAGGCGTCGATAGTCTCCAACCGGGCGAAAATCAGACTCGCCCTTTCGCGCCAAATGAAGGGGAGATGCCCATGGGCTGGTGGAGGGGCGTATAAGGCCAAGTTGAAGCATGTGCTCAAACTCGGCTCTGGCCGTTTTTAGTCGGTCTGGCGCTAGGCGCGGGGGCGTGAGAATACAGGTGGCCCATTGGTGGTGATGAAATGGAGGGTCGAGTGGGTAGGATTTTCCGGTTTAAAGGCAATGTCCACTAGCTCCGGAAATGAAACCAAAAGAGAGTGAAAGGGTCTCCAGAGGTGGCAACAAAGAATGTCGGGCTAAGGACCGCAGTGGTGGAACTCCCAGTCGGTGTAGAGAGCGACGTCGTGCTATCAAGAAGCCTCCGACGCCTGACATCCACCAATAGGTTAAACCTATCCAGGAAATCAGCGCCGAGAATAGGATGTGGGATGTCAGCGATGACGAAAACCCATCGAAAGTCTCGGCGAAGGTTGAGGTTGAGGCGCAGCGAAATCTGACCGTAAGTGGTTATGGGAGACGAGTCAATAGCATGCAAGACAATCGAAGAGCGCTTCGGCTTGTCTGCAGCCAGACGAAGGGGCCAGATGCTGCAACAGGAACCGGTGTCTACCATGAAGAATGTCTTCGACACCAGATCTTTTACATAGAATGCACGATGTTTGGGAAACGAGATGGAAGAAGGTGACGTGCTCACCTCCTCCGGATTTAGTTTTCCGAGGGCTTGAAAGTGCACGGCTGGGTACACCGATCTGCCCTTTTGGTAGAGCGACTACGACTGCGTTGTCGGCGCTCGATCGCACGGGATAGATCGTCGATTCGCCGCGTGAGCGCATCAATCCGCTCGGCTAGTGAAATTTGCGCAGGGCCCCCTATACATGCACAGAGGCCTCGCGATGGAGATGGATTCGGAAATTCCAGTATTCCATCGGCCATCGTGGCAATCTGAATATTGCTCTCCCCCGAACGTGTGTTGCGGCGGAGGATTTCTGCTTTCACAGACGCGTATGTGGCATCCGGGTGGGGACTTATTATTAGATCCCTGATCGATGCGGCGAGTCGGGGATGTAAGCCGGAATATAGCAGGTGCAACTGCTGCTGTGGAGAAATGGCATGTGCAACAAAATACCACTCCACTTGGGCAAACCACAGGCCCATATCCCCCGTAAATGAAGGCAAACCTGAAGCCATGCCTTTGTCGGAAGGAATCTGTGAGAAGGGGGCAGAAGGTATGGTCTAGAAGTGGAGAGAGAACACGTGGAACCGAGAAGGCAATTCAAAATTGTGTTTGTGTGTGCACCTCGTGGGTAGCAAAAAAAGGAATAGGTGTGTACAAGGAAAACAAAATACAGAAAAGGAAAAAAAAATGAATGTGTGTGTGTTTTCTTTTTTCTTTGTTTTTTTTTTTTTTTTGTACTGTGTGCGATGAATAAGGCTATTTTACCCACCTCGCCGTGCTGAAAAGGAGAAAATAGGAAAATAAATGTGAATTTCCGCGCTCTTCGGCCCCAAAAAAAAACCTGTTCGCTGTGTCTTCTTCTATCCTGTTCTTTTTCATCACGTCGGGGTCACCAATTGTAACGTGAAAGGATCTATCATCGAAGCACTGGCAGGGTGTCGAGATCCTTTCTAGTCACATACAAAAATTCTTGTAGAAAACAAACAGACGAAACTCAGGTTAAAGGTGAACAGACAACTTGGTTTATTGATTCATGGTTGTACGTTGTCTGATGGGGGAATAGACAGCCTCTGATATACTGCTGGTGTTGGTCGTTGAGGTTGGTTGAAGTTGGTTGAAGTTGGTGTGTGGCTGTCAGAGCCAGGAAAACCGTGACCGATCGCAGTGCTGTCTTGAGCCGAAGAGAGAGATTTGAGGTTCGCGGGCTCGAGAGATGTTTTCCCGCACATGCGCATGGGGAAGACTTCCGGTGGCCACCCGGAAGTAGTCCCATTCTGCGCATGCGCGCCGAACCCTACACTGTAGCATCACTACACATCCTTTTGGAGTTGATAAAACAAGTACCAGTTGAGCACTGGGGTCGATGTAATGAACTTGGTCCCTTCTCCCAAAATTGATGGCCTTGTGCCAAAATTTGAAACCATTATTATTAAGTCAGTAGATTTGCAACTAGGCTCTTGGAGAGGCAAGTCGACTAGCAGCGATTCTTGTCGCTGGACGGAGAGTCCGGTGAAAGTGCTCGGAGTCTGCTTCGGACCAGATCTCCAGATAGATAAGAACTGGAAAGAGGTCGTGACTAGGGTAGCCAAGCTCACCCAGAAATAAGCAGA
>NC_042997.1:43016831-43109331 GCF_006345805.1 Octopus sinensis
AAATACCACTGACAAACGGTCAAAATATAACTATTATTCTCACTCATCTGCTGCCAGGATGACTTCTTTGCCGTCTGATACAGTTAGATAGTGTTGTTTAACAGTGAACATCTATAAAAGATTTTAGCTCGAACAAAAATCACAGTGTCTTGCATGTCAACAATGTATATCCATTAAGTATAATCCATAGATGGATACTTAGCTGTTTTTTCAAGCTGGCATAAACTTAGCAAGATCTGCAGTATGGCATAATATCATTCATCCTAATTCTGTGTCAGTTTGTTTTCCAAATCTGAGCATATCACATCTTCCTATATCTTCATTTGCTACTAGTGCCCTTTACTCATTGCTAATGCACTGCACTTTTTTTTAATCAACCAAGTGATGCCTATATGCATTAGATGTGGAAGCGCAATGGCCCAGTGGTTAGGGCAGCGGACTCGCGGTCGTAGGATCGCGGTTTCGATTCCCAGATCGGGCGTTGTGAGTGTTTATTGAGCGAAAACACCTAAAGCTCCACGAGGCTCCGGCAGGGGATGGTGGTGATCCCTGCTGTACTCTTTCACCACAACTTTCTCTCACTCTTACTTCCTGTTTCTGTTGTACCTGTATTTCAAGGGGCCGGCCTTGTCACTCTCTGTGTCACGCTGAATATCCCCGAGAACTACGTTAAGGGTACACGTGTCTGTGGAGTGCTCAGCCACTTACACGTTAATTTCACGAGCAGGCTGTTCCGTTGGTCGGATCAACCGGAACCCTCGTCGTCGTAACCGACGGAGTGCTTCCCCCCATATGCATTAGACATCTATATGAGCACTGTAAGCTTTTCTGTACACATTAGCTAATACCTTTTTCTCTTACTACCTTCTTATCTAGCTTGCACTCTGCCTTTCATACAAGGTAATATTGTATATTCAGTGGGATATATTCATCTCTTTTCTCTCCATCATCTGTGAATTTTCTACATTCAGTGCCAACGTCTGACGACCATGCAACGTCATGTTTCTTATGCATGCCTCCTTATGCAACCACACTTCAGTAATCCTAAATATTTTTCATGATAGAAAAAAATCTGAAAGTTAGAGTACGCATAAAGTACCAGACTAAATGTAATACAGTAGGTACTTTCATCTCTCTTGTTTTTGACATTAAATCTAGACGGGATTGGCTTTGCTTTCCATTATTTGAATGAAGGTCAATAAAATAAGAGTCGTATAATGAGGATGATACAACACACTGCACTCTCCTTCATTTGCCAGGTCTCCTTTATTTATGACACCTCATTAGAGGTGCCAGGTTTCACCACCAAAGACTTTTAATAATGGGAAGTCTGAGTTGCTATAGAAACTATCATAGTAACAACTAACAATAGAGCTATAAAAGAGATTACGCTTAGTATAAAACTGGCCTATATTATCAGATGAGCTGATACAAATATAACAATTCACATATTTCTAGGTAACAGCTTTAGAAATGAAAAATAAAAGATTGACAAATCTAATAATTTTCTTTTACTGCTTCAGTCTAGAAATTCTCCAAGGTAGAGAGATATCTAGGATTTATTTCAAGTTATATATGTCAAATATTTTACTAGTAGTAGCAAAAATATACCTTCAAAACAAAATTTGATAGGTGTATTTCAATATGTTTAGGTTTAAGTGCTGGATATTAAGTTCATAGAATCATCAGTTAAAAAGGCAAGGGTTTGATGATGTGTTTCTAGCGACCAGTGTTAAAACGTTTGTATAACAAAAGTATTTATATATTTTCGGTAACATAGTCCATCCAACCGTAAAGAGGTTCTTTGTTAGGGTACAGTTGACAACAGTACATAACAGCAGATGGAAGCCCTCCTGAGTACAGCAATATCATTAACAAGTATGTGGTTGCTTGATCTGCCTGAAATAACAACCATATCTCTCTTTAATCACATCATCATCATCGTTTAACGTCCGCTTTCCATGCTAGCATGGGTTGGACGGTTTTGACTGAGGGCTGGTGAACCACATGGCTGCACTAGGCTCCAATCTTGATTTGGCAGAGTTTCTACAGCTGGATGCCCTTCCTAAAGCCAACCACTCTGAGTGTGTAGTGGGTGCTTTTTACGTGCCACTGGCATGGGGGCCAGTCAGGCGGTGCTGGCAACGACCTCGCTCGAATCCTTTTACACAATGCCACCAGCACAGGTGCCACCAGTACAGGTGCCAGTAACAGTTTCTTATAAAAGGAAGGACACATTGGATAATATACTTCATACTGGAAGATGATAGCATGATCAAGCTAAGAGTGTCTTTGATCATAGATTTACATGATCAGAGCTTACTGGAACCAAACAACAATAACAACAACGACTTCATTAAAAAAGTGTTACAGTAACTGAAATAGCATTGGACGTTTTGCCATTATCAAAACTCTTATCTCCAGCACATTTTCATGATGTATCCCACAATGAGGAACTTTTCTTCATAGAAGACTAAATGAATTTGCAATATTACAAGGTACTTAACAGAATTCTTTCTGAGAGAAACCTCTTTTTTTAGGTCAATCTCTGCTGGTTAAACTTTTGTTATACCCTTACACTCTTAAAATTCTCATTATATCCTTACATCCCATCAGTATGGTTTTAGGTTCAGTCCCACTGTCTGGCATCTTGGGCAAGAGTTTTTTTTTTTTACCACCGTTGCCAGCACCGCCCCGTTTCGTGTCCGTTGCCAGCCTCGCCTGGCCCTCGTGCCGGTGGCACATAAAAAGCACCATCCGTTCGTGGCCGTTTGCCAGCTCTGTCTGGCACCAGTGCGGGTGGCACATAAAAAGCACCGACTACACTCACGGAGTGGTTGGCGTTAGGAAGGGCATCCAGCCGTAGAAACACTGCCAGATTTGACTGGGCCTGATGAAGCCTTCTGGCTTCACAGACCCCAGTAGAACCGTCCAACCCATGCTAGCATGGAAAGCGGACGCTAAACGATGATGATGATGATGATGATGATAACTCTGACCAAAGCCTTACAAGTAGATTTGATAAACTGAAACTGGAAGAAGACTGTCCCAAATGCATGTGTGTGTGTGTGTGTGTGTGTGTGTGTGTGTGTGTGTGCACACATGTTTGAATGTATCAGTATGCGTTTGTTTATATCTGCCATCAATTGTATGAAAATGTGGTGAGTACTTTGTACTTTAAAGCCATGTGGATAAAGAAACCTGTCTGTAAAACTCTGCCTCAGGTAACTTATTCATCCAATCCATGCAAGGATGGAGATGTGGACATAAAATGAAATGAATAAAAAACCTGCTTCAGTCTAGCTTAAAATAGACTTGTGCTTCATAAGTAGATCATCAAAGGAATCATTACTAATCAAGCTGTGATCCTCATCTCTTTATGGTAGCTGTGCTGCTCTAATATCCAAAACTAAATTATGGGTTTAGAATTTAAAGATAACAGAGTTTGTTGAAAAAATATTTGGCTCTTATAGGAGCAGGCTCAAACTTTGTAAAAGCTCTATCTGACTCAAGTGTACACAGTTCTTTTTCTGTTTTTGCTGAGTCTAGAGCAGTGATTCGCAACCATTTTTTTGCCTATGGACCTCTTTGATTTCTCTTTTACTCTGCTTGATCTCCATAGCTATTTGATGTATATATAAAAAATCCTATTGTATTTTCATAACTAAATATTATTAGGAATTGTATTAATGAATTTTAAATATATTGTGTATTGTAGTATAAAAGTATAAGCAATTTATTGCACATAAACTTTTATAACTAAACCTTATTTGGACCCTGATTGAGAACCAATGATCTAAAGAAAGAGACAGGGCTCACAACCTTAGCAGGTCCTTTGAGACCAATGGGTTTGTTGTTATGGTTCCATTTAAACTTTTTCAAGTCAACAACTGTAGGAAAAACATGAGCAGGGAGGAGATTCAAAAGGGTCAAAGCTCAGGGAAGGAAGGGCTAGGAATAATACTTATTGAGAGGCCTGTGAAGGTTAAAAACAATGAGGATGACATGAGGTTGAGCGACAAGTGGGTCAGGAGTGTCTGAATGGAGAATGTACAAGATCTGCCAGCTCTGAGGAACAGAAGCTATTCTCGTAACAATAGATAAAGCAAACATTGTCATTCTCTGGATGCAGTTCAGGATATCTGTGTGTGTAGCACCAACACTTTTCTAGATGTGGGAGTAATACTCCACTGTAGGCTTCATTTGTATTTTGTAGGGTGTCGGCAAATTGCTGGAGGTCGAAATACCTTAAGGCACTGAAGAGAAGCGCCAGTCTTAAGAATGTAGTATCAGTCATGTTAAGGATGTGCTTTCACCAAGAAAGTGAGAGTGAGAAATAGCATTAGGAGTAAGCATGAAAGCAGGCTCCAGTTATTATTGATGACCATAGAAATGATTACACTATGTCTATTACCAACTAGTAGTTATATATTAATTCTTAATGAAGTTCATTGTATTTGTTTCACTGACTACATTGACTATTACTATTTTCATGTTATGTAGTAAGTCTGCCATAAGCCATTAAGCTAAGGGGAATCACTTAAGATTTTGTCCATATGTCTAACACTCATGGATGAGTTTACAAAATCAAAAAACAACACAGCACCCATGACTTTTGGAAACAATTTTTCATGCTCAGAATTGCTGAAGTATGGAATAAACTACCCACATCGTTTGTTAGCTGTTGGGACACTACATCCTTCAAAACTTCCATGCTTCTTGAAATTCTCCAGCAGTACACCTGATGCCCTCCCCACCATCGTTTTTACCATTCCTTTGAATATTCTATATGCTGTCCATACAGTTTGGGTTACTTTTTCTGATGAGTTGTGCACCTGAACATTGCATTTGTCTCTTGTGCACCTGAACATTGCATTTATCTCTTTTTATTTTTATTTTTTAAATTTATTTATGATGGTGAACTGGGGGTCATGCTGGAGCCACTGCCTTGAAGGACTTTAATCAAACAAATCAAACTCAATATTTATGTTTTTTAAGTCTTATTCTATTGGTCTCTTTGCCAAACTGCTAAGTTATGGAGATGTAAATGAACCAACACCAGTTGGAGTGGGGTAAACAAACACAAACACACACATATACATACATACAAATATATATATAAGTAATTATTTAAAACTTGGGTATACACCTCATAATATGCCAATTAAAGCACTTTCACTCTCTACAGCTACCAGGTGTCATCAACAGTATGGATATAAATGCCACTGGTTCTTCTTCAGGAATTCCTCAGTGTCCATTGAGTATATAACAAATGAGAGAAAGAGAAAATAGAATTCATGAAATTCTTTATTAATCACAACAATCATTTTTACCCATCTTGCGTCAGTCCTTCATGGGTGAGATACTGTGGAAAAGCAATTCATGCTCTGCTGCATCTGGGCCTCAGTGGTGGTGTTGAGTATACAATCATCCATGAACAGGAAGTCATCGTTCACCTTGATCTTGGCTTGTATCCTCTGCAGGTTGAAGATTCTACCATTAGTCCTGAATCTGATATTCTTGCAGAAGGCATCTGACAGCATGGCTGACAACATCATACTGAACAACATATGCATGAATATACAGCCCTGCTTGACTCTGTTAGTGATTGGCGATGTATTGGAAGAATCTACATCATCCAGTACTCAAGTGAGCGAGCCATCAGGAAATTGTTGGAACCTGCTGATGAAATTGCCTGGGCAGCTGAACTTTACCATGATCTTCCAAAGCCATTCATAACTGATGGTGTCAAAGGCCTTGGTTAGGTCTACAAATGTTGTGTATATGTCCTTCTTCTGTTCCTGGCACCTCTGAAGCTGGCATGCAGCAAAGATCATATCAACTGTCTCATGGCTCTTTCTGAACCTGGCTGATGGAGCTGCACAATGTGAAACAAAACCTCAGTGAGAACCTGGACAACTTCCATGTGCTGAGTGAGGCAGTTAAAGAGAACTCTTGTGAGTATTTTGCCCGTGATGACAAGAAGAGAAATTCCTTGCATATTGACACAAGCCTAACTGTTTCCCTTTCTCTTGTAGAAATGGACAATAGAATCACCCTTGAGCTCCTGAGGAACAACTTTCTGTTGCCACATGGTTTGAAATAGACTGGTGAACCAACTCAGCATTGGTACAAATGGAGCAGAAGAGGACTGGATGGTGTTCAGAGATGTGGTGTACAACACTTCACTCACACATCTGGGTCAGAACATATGTAGACACTGTAGCGTAACTGACATCCTCACTGTTTGAGAGACATATTAGAAATGATCTCATGCTAGATAACAACCATCTTTGGCTAGTTTGACCCTGTTGTGTCCACTGCTCTGATTGGTTGGCATTTGGCGCAGTTTGTCTAGTGTCTTATTTCGTGCCAGTGTGTAAGCCAACCAATCACAGCCTTCAGATAAGGTCTTGTGACACTGTTTTTCTCATGCCTACCCCTGGCTTTATAAGGCGCCAGCATTCACTATTCCAGGTCTTTTGGCTCTAGACCTTCTAAGGTCTAGTCACTGACCACAGAGCTACTCAACCATGTTCCTGCAACACCGGTCTTAGGTTCCAGTCCTTTTCAGGACTAGCCTCTGACCCTGAGCGATTCAGCCATGTTCCAGTTCTAGCGACAGATGACCAGTCAGCCAACCATGTTCCTGATCTAGGCATGACAATGCTAATATACACCAGCAGCATAAGATATCTCCACCACCATCAACTTCAAATACGTACACAGCACTCGCTCAGGTTTAAACCCCACACTGTTGTGAATATTTCACCGAGGTAAACAGTTACAGTCTACCTGAAAGAACTTCCTGTATCAAGAGACTCGGCACAGCATTGAAGCCACAGACCACTACATGACAAGTGTCCAACCGGCATTCTGCCTCGTGACCCCAACATCTTGTTACAGAACTATTGCTATTTTGTACCTCACTTATGAACTGGTAAACTAATTCCATCTTAACTCAATATGCTGATCTTATGCTCTGTATTCTGTTTTATACGCATGCACCTTCTGTCACACACACGAACACACAGACACAAAACACTTGTCGCACGCATTCAGACACTACACTTTGCTTGCACCCATACTTTATCTTTGTACACTTTGTAAATAAAGTCTTCTTCTCTCTCAAACAGTAGAACGGTTGTCGTCCTCATTTTATTCCTTTTGGCACTGTATCTTATATCATGTATTGTGGCCTTATATTTTGTTAGGGGCGACCATGCGGTGTTCAAAAGGAGACATTTGTCACCAACTCCTTACGTACGGTCGTATTCCCTACAACACTAAGGCTGGTTTGATGACAATAATGATCTTTAGAAGCTGCTTGATGAGAAGCGTGAAGCCTTCAGAGTATTTCAGCAAGACAGTACATCAGCTTCCAAGAAAGCAGCCCATAATGACACCAAAAGAAAGATACAGGTAAAACTCAGACAGATGAAGGATTCCTGGCTCAGCAACAAGGTAGATGAGATCAACATCTCCAATCACTTCTTTGATGCCCTGAAAGCCATCTATAGAATATCACCACTGCTCAGTAGTGACAGGATTACCCTCTTCACTAACCAAAATGCAGTCCTGGAAAGGTGAGCAGGACATTTCATTAACATCCTCAACAAGCCTTCCTCGGTCAACACTGAGGCCATTGCTTGCATGCCCCAAGAAGCTTAATTGCCTGAAAGCAATTAAGCTTCTCTCAAATAGCAAGGCAACAGGCTCTAACTTCACCCCAGCTGAAATATACAAGGCAGGGGGACCAGTTTTGGCACAGAAGCTCACCAGTCTATTTCAAACCATGTGGCAACAGAAAGTTGTTCCTCAGGAACTCAAAGGTGATACTATTGTCCATTTCTCCAAGAGAAAGGGAAACAGGTAGTCCTATGTCAATATGCAAGGAATTTCTCTTCTTGTCATTGCTGGCAAGATACTCACAAGAGTTCTCTTTTAACTGCCTCACTCAGCACATGGAAGACAGCTATATATATATATATATATATATATATATATATATATATACACACACACACTTACACACACACACTTATGTGTATATATATATATATGCAAAATAATGGAAGCATCAGTGCTTATTTTACTGTATTTTCTAATCAAGATTAGTCATTAATAACAATTTAGATTGCTTGCAAGTGATATGTAAATGCATTGCTGACATCTAGAGCCTAATGTTATAACCCTATATCTTATCTTTTTCAAATAATTATATTTATATCTAACAAAATGTTGACCTTATTGATTTTCAATTGTTGGAACTCAAACAGTTGAAGTCTCAGTGATTAAAACTGCATAACTATTCCATGTTTTGAGAGATACTGTCTATAAAATTATGACAACATTCCCAAAACAAGGGGGAAATGAGCTCTGTAAAGTGTGTTTCTAGTCGGAATCAGTACTCTCAGAAAGGGACTGTAGAGCATTAAAATGTATTGCTGCTAAAAATCATAGAACCATTGCAACAAAAGTGACTACAGAGTTAAACTAAAACCTTGCAAAACCAGTGTTGGCCCATCTTGAGCTTCAGAGTGTTGGATATCAAGGGAGAACTGCAATTGCAAAACCTTTCCTTTCTGCCATCAAATAGTGTAAAGATCATCAGAAATGGTCAATGGATGAATGGAAGAATGCTATCATGGAAGAATCATCCTTCACTCTTTTCCTAAGATTAGAATGAGTTTACATTTGGAGGCAATCCAAAGAAGCATACGGTCCTAGCTGCTTGACCCCTGCCATTAAATATGGAAGTGGGTCTGTGTTGATTTGAGCAGCAATATTTTGGAATTCTCTTGGTTCTGTAGTTGCACTTCATGGTGTAGGGTGAATTTACAAATTTTGGGTGACTCAGTTCATCTTATGATGTAGGCATTATTTCCTAATGGTGAAGCAATCTTCCAAGATGATGATACACTAATCCATACTGCTACAGTGGTCCAAAATTGGTTTCAAGAACACAAAAGTCAAGTGGAAAACTTAAATTGGCCCACACAATCACCAGATCTAAATATTATTGAACATTTATGGTGCACTTTGGAGCAACAAATGAGGATTCATTTCCCTCCTCCAATGTCACTAAAGAAGATGGAGTAAATTTTGCTTGATGAATGACTCCAAATTCCTCTAGCAATTGTTCAAAATCCGTACAAGTCTATTCCTCAACATATCGCAGCAGTTATAGTGGCAAAAGGCTGGCCACATCATATCAAATATTAAATAATGACTGTAGCCATGCTGGAGCACTGCCTTAAAGAGTTTTTAATTGAAGAAATTGACCCCAGGACTTATTCTTTATAAGCCTAGTACTTGCCAAACCCCTAAGTTACAGGGATGTAAACACACTAACATCATAACATGTACTGTATTTTCTATTTTTCTTCCCAGCTGCTTCCAATCTGTTCCTTTCCTTGTTCTTTTCCTCCTCTTCATCGCTGGTACTGGTTTTTGTTGCTCTTTATCTTTCAGGACAGTCTGCTCTAATGTGACCTTTCAGGCCACATTCATAACACCGTGTGATCCCTCCTTCTAACTCTGAGTGCTATCTCTCCGACAGTGATGGTGTTGACCATATTTTCAATTTCTTCCTCTGCAATTTGTACCACCATATTAAGGCTTTGTCCTTGTCAGTTCCTGTGGGGTGTCCTAGTGGCTTAGAGGACCACCACCTTCTCCTCCATGCCCAGCAGTATGGCAGCCACCAGCCAGGCCACATTGACTTCTAGGAGTATTTCCTCTACCCTAACCCCGGAAGTGCATCTCCCAAGGTATACGGGTAGAAGCATCACAGCACTACTTTGTCCATTTCCAATAGTGTTGCCAAGTGCAGCCTGGCAGTACCTACCTCTTGGAACTGCACCTCCACTATTCCAAACTTTTTTCCTCTGGCAAGGTGGGAAATCCCTTGCCAGATTGTTCTAAGTGCCTTTTCAACATGAGTCGTTGACATGACTTCTATTTTCCTGCTTGCGACAGAATACGTCCTGTAAATAATTGTTCTTACTTGTTTTTCCTTTAAAACATCTTTGGGAGGGAACACTCTCACTTTGTTCCTCCCCCCTTTTAAGCATTTTAAAAAATTTACCCAATTCTTCCAGACACAGTTCTTCGGTTTTTTCCTTCATTGTCTCTGCATAATTCTTTGTCCCTATTTTTTTGTCAGTTCTATCCAAACACTTCACCAATTCTTCCTCAGATAACAAAATGTCCGAAGAAGGGTAGTTCACAAAGTCTGAATAATTCAAGCCTTCACAGTTCCTCACCCGATGCCCCTCCATTAAACAAGAGGAAAAACGTTGTACCACTTAGACAACCAAAAACATGTGTGTTACACTCAAAATCCACGATCCAACTGACAAACGCTATACCAGAAGCAAGCTTCTTGCCACACAGCCACACCTGCAACTATCATATATATATATATATATATAATTGTTAAAGAGGACAACAAACACTACAGCAGGGCAAACATCTTAAGTCATATCTTTATATATAAAAGTAAGGTTGTGTGCTGTTTGTCTCCTACGATTTAGATTCCTAACTACTCCCACATTTTGCGGTGCAGTTTAACCAAATTCGGGTATCTTATAGTCGTAATTCATATCAAGCCCGTCTGGCTATTAGCGCGCGTCTACGATGAGTCTACGATTTAAAAAATAATTTAACATCATTTTTTATTCCATTTTAATGCATATTTTTTCGTGTGTCGATGGCGGCGGAGTTGGCGTCCACGCTCAAACACCTGCACCTGTGTTTGCTTCTCCCCCTTCTTCCCTCCCTCGTGAAGCTGTGGGGAAGGGAGTGTAAGGAAATCAACGTCGTAATGCGTTGTCAAGGAGACCAGCGTTCTTTTAGAACAACGACTTCATGGCTTGAAGACACCAAAACAATATATAAAAGTGAAGTTCTGTGTCTGTCTCCTACGATTTAGATTCCTAACTACTCTCACATTTTGCGGTGCAGTTTAACCAAAACCGGGTATCTTATAGTCGTGATTCATATCGAGCCCTTCTGGGTATTAGCGCGCGTCTACGATGAGTCTACGATTTAAAAAAAAATTTACCATCAATTTTTCCCATTTTTAATGCATTTTTGGCATATATAAGGGAAGTAACTCTCTAAAAATGTATTATTAAATCTCAGAACGTAAAAAGCTACAGTAACACCCCTCCCTTTGTGGTTAGCCATATTTAGATGGCTATTATACTTTACATCTCTAAAAATGCTTATATAGTTATTTCCCTTACAAACCCGAGCAACGCTGGGCGATACTGCTAGTACCATATAATTATTGGAAAAAATTCAAATCCTTACAGCTGTTTCTGGGATATCCATGTGTGTGTATGTGTGTGATAGACTTCCCCACAATTCCTACTTTTCCATCTACCAATTTCTCTCACAAACTGTTGGTTGGCCCAGGACTATAGTAGAAGACAGCACCTTGAGTTGTACACTGGAACTGAACCCAGATTTACAAGGTTGCAAAGTGAGCTTCTTAACCACTCAGCCATGCTTGTCTTTATATAGTATATCCCTAAAGGATAAATTGGTTAAATAGAAAACATTATTCTTCAAACCAAATCCAATCTACAAGAGGAATTAAACTCAAAATAGGAAACTTGTGAATTTTATAGCTCTTTTACTCTTTTACTTGTTTCAGTCATTTGACTGCGGCCATGCTGGAGCACTGCCTTTAATCGAGCAACTCGACCCCGGGACTTATTCTTTTGTAAGCCCAGTACTTATTCTATCGGTCTCTTTTGCCGAACCACTAAGTAACGGGGACATAAACACACCAGCATCGGTTGTCAAGCAATGCTAGGGGGACAAACATAGACACACAAACACACACACGCATATATATATACGACGGGCTTCTTTCAGTTTCCGTCTACCAAATCCACTCACAAGGCTTTGGTCGGCCCGAGACTATAGTAGAAGACAATTGCCCAAGGTGCCACACAGTGGGACTGAACCTGGAACCATGTGGTTGGTAAACAAGCTACTTACCAGACAGCCACTCCTGCGCCTCAGTAGCTGTGAGTTTTTCTTTAGTTGTGGGACCTATTTATAGCCATTTTGACTGAGTCATTCTAGAATTAAGTGTCACAGCCATAAATCAGCATAATAGCAGTGAAAAAAAAAGGTAACAGACCACAGATCTCTCAGTTGATTATTTGGCAGCCTATCAAGTCAGCCATGTGAACATATTACTTATCATAGTTACACTTTACAATGATTAGTAAATACTTACCAGCTCTAGTTATGATATGTATTACTAATCATTGTTAGATGTTACAAGATGATGATCTGAGACTATCCTAGTCGAAGCATTGTAAGTCAAATACTCTTTTACTTGTTTCAGTCATTTGACTGCAGCCATGCTGGAGCACCACCTTTAGTTGAACAAATCGACCCCAGGACTTGTTCTTTGTAAGCCTAGTACTTATTCTATTGGTCTCTTTTTCTGAACTGCTAAGTTATGGGAATGTAAACACACCATCAGCTGTTGAAGTGATGGTGGGTGGGGGATAAATACAGATGCACATACGTGTATATACTGAGAATTTACGAAAAACAAAAGACAAAGATGGGTGTGTAAACAACAAACAAATGTATTAGTTTAATGCTCGGGAAGTGAGAAAGTCTTTTATGCTTCAAGCCTATGCTCTTCAACAGAAAGGTATAAGAGAAAATAAACAGGGAGAGAAAATAGAAAAGGTTTAATGGCTAGCAATCTATCATGGCGAGTGTTATATATATATATATATATATATATATATATACTATTAAAAGGGATGAAGTCTTTTTCTCTACAGAAAAAAACTCCATCAGGAATTGTGGCAGTATATTAAAAGAACCTTTAATGTTAAAAATAATAAGTAGTCTTCTTTCAGTTTCCATCTACCAAATTCACTCATAAGGCTTTGTTGGCCTGAGGCTATAGCAGAAGACATTTGCCCAAGGTGTCATGTAGTGGAACTGAACCTGGAACCATGTGGTTGGGAAGCAAGCTTCTTACCTCACAGCCACTCATGTGGCTATAGTGTGACAAAGTAAGATGTAGATCTGTACTTGTAGAACTGACAGTGTTGTGTTTTGGTACTCTATAACATTAGAGGACGTTTTGATAATGTCCAATAGAAAGCTACCATTAAAAGTAACATTATAAGTCCCGTTATGTGAACTACAAGAAGTCACTATTTCTGTAAAGGCTTAGCTATGAAGAATTTCAGTATCTATGATCTTTCTCGGGGGGTCTCCAAGACCTCTGAAAGGAATAGAGGAAGTTATTCACAGACTGAATATCTGGTCTAAATTCTGGTAACAGAGTGAACTCTGCTGAAGACACCTAATGATTAGGCAGTGATGTTAAATTGCATCAAAGTTAGCATGCTATCCCAAAATAGAAACAGTCTCACCAACATGCTTCCCCATAGTTTACATTTAATAATTTCATTCAGCAAAAAGCCCCTTTCTTTTGGGACTGTAGCCTTGCAAGCTGCAAGCACTCAGTACATGCTGTAAATTGGTTGGTGTTAGAAGGGGCATCCAGTTGCAGAAACCATGCCAAAGCAGGCACTGGAGCATGGTACAGTCCTTAGACCTGTCAGTTACTGTCAAATCATTCAACCCATGCTAGCATGGGACATGGATGTTAAATGATGATGACTCACAAAGCTTTGGTAAAAAAAAACATTTGTTGAAGGGCTGCACAGTAGGATCGAACTTGAAAGTGTAGTTACAAAATGAACTTCTTAACCACAGAGCCATAACTGCACCCAGACTTAAGATACCTTATCTTTTCCACAATTCCACTAGCAGAGTAGGACATATATAATATATACTAATAGGATAAAAATATCAATTCCAATAAATATAATATCTTGGGATTCCATCAGTTCTCAACAAGAGACCATTCATATAAATTATTCATGAAGTGATACAACAAACCACTAAGGCAGAAAGCTTTCTTAAATAGGTTAGCTATAAACTGGGAATTAATGACCAAGAGAATTTGTCAGGATGAACAAAATCAGCCAATTCAATAACAGACTTTATAAATTTTGGGAGAATATACAATCTGAAATATTGTTCTTGTGTATGGAAATGATTCATAATGAAGGAGTCTGCATTTATATGCTTTGTGTATTAGTGGTAAAATATCATAAAGTGTATATGTATACTTTGTTTAAAAGCAGCAGAAATATAACAAAAGCTGTTACTCAGAGTTTCATGTTCCTCTTCGGCGGACAGTTTTGTTAAAATATTTTAACAAAACTGTCCGCTGAACGGGAACATGAAACTCTGAGTAACAGCTTTGGTTATATTTCTGCTGCTTTTTAACAAAGCATATTACTCTACCTCTGGTATTTGAGTACTCTTTTTTTCACCTTGTTTCACATATATGTGCTTACACCAGTGTATATATATATATAAATGAAAGAAGAGAAAAAATATGAAATTAAAGACATCATATAAGCGTAGGGCCTGCCATATGCAATGATTTTTAATGCTTGTATTTATGAACATCTGTTTGTAAATGTGTACTTCATTTCTCATCACAGAGTGGAACATATTTTATGAAACAAAATATTAATTTAACCTTTTATTGAAAGATGTAGTAAAATAGATAATCAATATACTTAAGTCAAGGATTAAATCATCTCTGTCATTGGCTTAGCATCTAGCTTTCTGTGTCGAGTTAAATGAAAGTGTAGATGACAGGGCTGATAACCTATCATTTAATCAAGTATGAACAAAATACTTAACTCTCAATGGACAAGTTCACTTACTACATAACGGAGCATACGAATGTTGAAATCAGAAATATCAATGAAGATCCGATCAATGATTTGGGCTGATAATTTCACTTCTTGTAGAAAAGTAATCAGCAATATATTACAGGTCTATCTAAGGATATTTGTATTTCATGTGATTAATGTCAACATAAATACTGTTCAGAAAATCGTAGAGGTCTATGAAGAGAAATCTTTTAAAACCAGCTGAATAGGTCTGAAGTATCTTTCCATGCCTCACACCTCTGAGCCAGCTTCCTTGTGTTAACCAGTATTCTCTGGTCTGACTTCTTAATTCTTTTCTCTACTTTTAACATAGGCATCTACCATCACCTACCATCACAGCACTCACAGCAATGTTTCACCAATTACCTCTCATCCAGTTGCATTACAAGTCCATGACAACATATAGCTGTCTTACACCTGGCCTTTTATTACCCAGTAACGAGGCATATAAATGCATTACTAGTATAGGTAAAATATAATACATAAACCAGTTAATTATTGTTCTTTTTTTAACACCTGAACATATAAAGATCTGCAGTTTTTTAATCACCTGCTAACTGATTTGAGAATATATATATATATATATATATATATATATATATATATATATATCATCATCATCATCATCGTTTAACGTCCGCTTTCCATGCTAGCATGGGTTGGATGGTTCAACTGGGGTCTGGCAAGCCTGAAGGCTGCACCAGGCCAGTCAGATCTGGCAATGTTTCTACAGCTGGATGCCCTTCCTAACGCCAACCACTCCGAGAGTGTAGTGGGTGATTTTATGTGCCACCGACACAGGTGCCAGACGAGGCTGGCAGACGGCCACGCTCGGATGGTGTTTTTATGTGCCACCGACACAGGTGCCAGACGAGGCTGGCAGACGGCCACGCTCGGATGGTGTTTTTTATGTGCCACCGACACAGGTGCCAGACGAGGCTGGCAGACGGCCACGCTCGGATGGTGTTTTCTTATGTGCCACCGACACAGGTGCCAGACGAGGCTGGCGAATGGCCACGCTCGGATACTGTTTGTTACGTGCCCACAGCACGGAGGCCAGTCGATGCGGTACTGGCTACGGTCACGTTCGGATGGTTTTCTTATGTGCCACCCACAAGGATACAAATTCCATTGATGTTCATCTATTTTTATTTGGTTTGATTTGATTTTGATTTTGATTTTATATATATATATATATATATATATGTATATGTATATATATATATATATATATATATATATACATATATATTATCATCATCATCATTTAATGTCCATGGTTTGGACAGTTTGACCAGGACTGGTAAGATAAGGGGCTGCACCAGACTTCTAGTCTGTTTATATATATATATATATGTTGCTTGTTCCTTCTTGAGCCATGCCTGGCTCATAAGGGCCAGTTTCCCGGTTTCCTTGGCGTATAGGTTCCTCGCCTGGATGGGACAGTGAGCTGCTAGATGCAGGAGGAAAGAGTGAGAGAAAGTTGTGGCGAAAGAGTCAGCAGAAGTTTGCCGTTACCTTTTGCTGGAGCTGTGTGGAGCTTAGGTGTTTCACTCCTAAACACACACATCGCCCGGTCTGAGATTTGAACCCGCAATCCCTCAACCACGAGTCCGCTGTTCTAACTGCTAGGCCATGTGCCTACACACATACACACACACACACATATGTATATACATACAAACAGTAGTGGCCAAAATTAGAGAACGAAAATGAAAAGTAAAGATATTTACATTTCTACTTCATTTTCTGGATGGAAGTTTTGCTGTAGATACTTTAAGGTGTGTTCCTTATTTACAATAAATTTTGTAGGAAGTGATTAATAACTAAATAATTTTTAATAGAAAAATGTTTATTTGAAAAATTCAACATAGACAAAATTAGAGAACATATGACGTAAAATTCAAGAAATCAAAATTTTGCCAAAATTTTTTACAATCCACATCAATATATTAATAAGACATGAGCATTCCTTTATTTTTAATGACTTCAGCATATCTCTGTCCACAGGATCTGACCAATTGTTCTGATGTAATTTTATTCCATTCTTCCTAAAAATTTTCGCACAAACTCGAAAGATTCACAAGTTGGTGCTCTCTGATCTTATCATCAAGTATCTTCCATAAATTTTCAATGGGATTAAGGTCAGGGCTCTGAGCTGTCCAACAGATCACAGTAATGTCTTCAGCCCCAAACACCTTAACTATTTTAGCACTGTGACATGGGGCATTATCCTGCATAAAGATTGGCTGATGAGTTGGAGATGATCTCAAAGCTGGCACAACATGCTGCAGAACAATGTTTTTGTATATGGCTACATTCACATTACCATGGATCCAGATCAAAGGCCCAACACCAGCAGCAGAAGTCATTCCCCACCTCCAAACTTCACCGATTTCTTCATGCATTTAGGGAGCAATCTTTTACCTTTATGGCATCTCATGTACTGTCTACCATCAAAGCCAATCAGATTGAATTTGTTTTTGTCACAGAACACACGCAACCAGTTGTCATCTGTCCAAAGTATGAGCCTCTTGCAAAGACTAACCTTGCTTTTCAGTTCTTCATACTGATGAGAGGTTTAATGGTGGAAGAATGGGCATCAAGTTTGACTTTCTTCAAACAATAAGCCACATTCATTCCATAATCACAATTTACTTGGCAAGAAATTCCTGCAGCAGCATCGAAACAATCTCTTAACAACAGCCTCTCATTCACACAGTCTTCTTGAACATTTGTTTTCTGCGATCTCCCTTGTTTTTCTAATAACACAAACAAGATTGTAAAGTATAGAAGCCATCTTATCATGGCTAACCACATTGGGGAGGGGGTGTTACTGTAGCTTTATAGCCCCAAGAGATCTTCGTCTCTAGCTGGCTTTAGACACAATATCTATGTCCTTGGAGTATTTGCAAAACAAGATTATTTCTTTATAAAGCTGGACTATTCTTGAAACAACACTCTTTGATCTGTTAATGTCTCTGGTGAGAGCAGAAATTGCCATCCCTTCATTTTTCAATGTGTCCACTCACTTCCTGAGGCTTTCATCAACTTTATTTTTGCTTTCCATGCTTGTTAATTCACTACTGTTCCATATAAATCTTCACACTGTTAGGTTAACTTAGTTTACTTCAGTTAGAGTGTTGCCAGGTTTTACATTTTTAATTTTACGCCATATGTCCACCAATTTTGTCCATCTTGTAACTTTCAATTATAAATTATTTAGTTATTAATCACTTCCTACAAAATTTATTGTAAATAATGAAGATACTTTAAAGTATATACAGTAAAAATCCCATTCGGAAAAATGTAGTAGAAACGTAAATAACTTCCATCATTATTTTTGCCCTCTAATTTGGGTTACTACTGTATCATTGTCATTGTTGTCGCCATCAGCATCAT
This sequence comes from Octopus sinensis, assembly GCF_006345805.1. Classification (NCBI taxonomy): domain Eukaryota; kingdom Metazoa; phylum Mollusca; class Cephalopoda; order Octopoda; family Octopodidae; genus Octopus; species Octopus sinensis. Next base: position 43,035,044 of record NC_042997.1, read on the forward strand.
TTTACATATACATACATATATATATATACACATATATACATACATATATATATATATATATATATATATATACACATATGGAGGCGCAATGGCCCAGTGGTTAGGGCAGCGGACTCGTGGTCATAGGATCGCGGTTTCGATTCCCAGACCGGGCGTTGTGAGTGTTTATTGAGCGAAAACACCTAAAGCTCCACGAGGCTCCGGCAGGGGATGGTGGTGATCCCTGCTGTACTCTTTCACCACAACTTTCTCTTACTCTTTCTTCCTGTTTCTGTTGTACCTGTATTTCAAAGGGCCGGCCTTGTCACTCTCTGTGTCACGCTGAATATCCCCGAGAACTACGTTAAGGGTACACGTGTCTGTGGAGTGCTCAGCCACTTACACGTTAATTTCACGAGCAGGCTGTTCCGTTGATTCGGATAAACCGGAACCCTCGTCGTCGTAACCGACGGAGTGCTTCCATCCATATACACATATATAAATGCATAGATAGATTGGTTTGAAATAATGTACAAATACTGTATATTAAGAAAAAGGGGGCAATCAGAATTTTGACTGCCTCTTTTTTTCTTAATCTCTACATATCATCAACATAGTTCTTGATGTCCATTTTTCAATGCTAGTTTGCATCAGATGGAATTCATTGAGGCAGTTTTTCTTTGGTCTTCTATGCTCTTCTGATTGTCAATCCTCACCTGTTTCTAAGCAAGGTAATTCTTTCCCATGGCTAGACATGTTTCCATGGAAGATTGGAAACAAAGGACCACTCGAATGACAGTGGGGTCTATTTACAACTATCATGTGATGTCAATACATACACACACGCACATGCACACACAACACATGTACACACGTACACATGCACACACAACACATGTACACACGTACACATGCACACACAACACATGTACACACGTACACATGCACACACAACACATGTGGCTTCTTTTAGTTTCTGTTTACCAAGAATAAAAAACAAAAAGAATGTCCACTGACAAAACTTTTGTTTCCCCTGTGTTATTGTAGAATACATTTGCCTCCATGCAATGGGACTGAATCTGAAATCATGTGGCTAAGACACGAACTTCTTAACCACATAACCATGCCTATGATTAAAAGGTTTTTTTCTTTTGTTTCATTGTAAGCCATTTTTTGGAAAGCTTCATTTTACTGGAACTTAACCCAGTTTTCAAAGAGTGAGGGAGATATTCCTGTATCAGGAGAGGATACCAGTCTGTCATAGCTTGTTCACAAGAGAAAAACCTGATTCCAGCATTGCAAGTTAATGAAACACTCATCAGTTACTTAATACTTCTGCTATTTGAGCTGTAAAATATGCATTTGGTCAAGTGGTAAAATAAGCCAGGTTATATCTGAATGGATTGACCCATTGATAATTTAAGTGTCTTTGTTACTGAGGACAAAGCACTGCGAGTGATGAGATACACACAGTCAACCACTTCAGCTGACACTCTGTACTCTCAATCAGCTTCAAGATAAAATAGTAATGATAGTGAATTCATTGTAAGTTTTTGGAGAAGAGAATAAAAAGATGTTAATCTGGGGATTGATGAAAAGATATATAGGAAATGGCAATTGAGTATATTGTTCAGGAAATTGCAGCTTTAGTTTAAAGTCTGTCATAAACTGACTTTAAATACTACTTCTTATATATTTTAGGCTATCTAATACAATTTGATATTCCCAAAACTACTTGACTTTATAAGGAAGGGTGAATATTCCATTGGCCTCTATTGCCCTACTTCAGGAATTTGTGAAATGTTTTTTCAACATTAGTCACATTATTCATCTGATTTAAAAAGTCTCTTATTGTGCCTTTTAAAGTACTTAAGGAAATTACTTGTGTATTATTTAAACTATGTCAGCTAAATTTATACATGACATCATGTACATATTTTATCCAAATTTTATGCAGGTCTAATTATATAACAATTTTTAAAAATATTAAATGCACTAAGTAAGTGTATGTAGTCAAAAGGCTGTGTTTCCTGTCAATTTGATTGAGCATTTACAATGACAATGCTTATAGCAAATCAGCTAAATGTACTTTCATTGCAGAATTCTGAAAAGAAAGACAAAAAACTGTTGAATGTTGAAGGAATAGGAGAGAAAACTTCACTTAAACACTTTGACACATTCACCTGAGACAATTCTATTTTAAAGTAATCTACATAAAAAACTTTCCATCAAAATTTCATGTGAAAATTTCAGCTTAAAAAATGACAATTACTTAATGATCTTTTGTTATTTTCAAAATAATTCAGATAAAGGCAATATATTTCAACAAACAAAAAAGTTAATGATAATTTTAGACGGTTGTTTATAAATGTACGAAGTAATCTATTCCTTTCGACAGTCTGTAGGGAAAAAATGTAAGAGATTCAGCTGAAAGTAAGTAAAAAAAGCAACAAGTGATGTTTGGTGGGGTGTGAGCTTTCAAACCAGAGAAATAGGGATAGCAGATAAGATTTTTTCAGATAATTTGGAGCTTGACAAATTGGGAAGTTGGAAGTTCTAAAAGGTATAATTCTTAGAATTAAGAATTACATGTAGTATTGATGGCACAAGGAATGAACAGCAAAAATCACATAGGTTAATTCATTTGTTTCTAATATAAGCACAAAGTCAACGATTTTGAAGGGAGGAAGGGAGGAGGTTAGTCATTTGCATTGACTCCGGTACCTGACCAGGTACTTCGTTTTATCAACCCTCTGGAGGCAAAGTTGACCTTGATTGGATTTAAACTCAGAATATAAAGTGCCAAAAGAAATATAAAGAGAATATAAAGAGTTATGAAGCTCTATTTTCTAACACTATAATAATGTTGCCAACCGACTGTCCAGAAGTAAGTTTAATAAATAGATTTCAATAAATGAGAAGAGGAGTGGTTCTGAAGAGCAACATTTATAAATGTTATGAGGAGTAGAAATAAAGAAGAAAACACATTACAATGTCTCTATAGAAGACAATGTATTGACTGAATGGATAGTTGTTCTTTGCTGCATGTTAGAATGCTGGAAGTGTGTCATACAAGATAGAGGAAAATAACCTTAGAGTGAAGTATATTTAGATATTGTTGAATACCAACAGTTGCTTAAGGCAACTTGGCTCTACAGAGTAAGTCTCTCATGTGATTTTAGTAATGCTGTACATATAAAGCTTCTAAGATATTACAGGAGATGAAGACTCCTAACATATATGAGAAAGAGGGATTAAAATATGAATAGGTCAGAATTACTAGGGTAATTTGGTTCTTTCCAAATCAACACTCATCTCTTAAAATGCATTAATAGTTTCTCTCTTTTGCTTTATGTTGTCCACCAATACGGATTACACACAGCTTGATCTATAATTTTTTTTCTCACAAATAAATAGTCTCTCTAGAAATTTATATAAAAGCAAGGATGTCATATTTGATATTTGAAAATTCTTTGATAAACTTGCAGGGTAAATTAATTTTACCTGTGGGTCATGGACTTAAGTTCTTTATATTTTACTCCTTTGTATTAAAAATACTCTCTTAATTCTTTTCCTGAAGTACTTGCTTCCTTTATGGTCTCCTTTTCATTACTATTGGGTCAACCCATAGATAATGCAGTTTTTTTATACTTCTTTTATTTTTCAAAATTAAGATAAACAGAGTTCTTTTTTAATCTAAAATATACTCTCCTTCATTTTCTACAATGTTCTCCTATCTATCTGGTAGGCTTGCAAGGCCCCTCTTCCAAAATTCACTTGTCTGTGATGAAAAATACTCTAGTACAGTTCTGATCTCATCTACAGAATTCATATTTTTTCCGTCCAAATGATTTTGAAGACTGCAGAATAAATGATAATCAGATGGGGCAATTTCCAGTGAATATGGTGGGTGGAGCATCATTTCCTATTCAAACTGCTCCAGCATTTGGAATGTCATCCTTGCTGTATGTAGCTGAGCATTATCTTGTTGAAAGAACACCTTTCGTCTTCAAACCAAAGATGGTCATTTTACTTCTAGCGCTGACTTAAGCCACTCAAGCTGTTCGTAGTAGATCTCCTTTGTTATTGTTTGGTTTGGGTTTAAAAGATCAAAGTGGACTAAACCTTTCATATCCCACCAAACAGATAACAACACTGTATGTGAGTGAAGACCTTCTTTAGCCTGGGGTGCCAGTGTTTCTCCTTTCCCTACCCACTGTCTTTGGTGCTTGACATTTTTATAGAGAACCCATTTCTTGTCACCAGTCACGATTCAGTCCCCAAAAGGTTCATTCATGAGACATGACAGCAAAGATGAGAACACATTCACTCTGTGTATGATGAGACTTGGAAAGCTTGTGAGGAATCTACTGGTCCAATTTGCTGACTTTTCTGATGGTACGCAGGTGTTGATAAATGGTTGAATGATCAAATCCAAGCTTCTCTGCTAGTTCCCCAACAGTTACGATGGGATTTTGTTCTACCAAGGTTTGCAGATGTCCTTGTTGAGTTCTACAGATCTTCCAGGATGAGGTTCATCTTCTAGGCTGTAGTTTCCGGATCAGAATTTCTGGAACCACCATTGACATTGGCTTATGCTTATTGTCCGATCTCCAAATACTGCATTAATATTCTAGGCACTTTCCATTGCGTTTTTGCCTTTACTGGACTCATAAAGCAAAATATGCCGAATATGCTCCTTTGTCACTTCCATTATAGCTTTGAAAATAACTGTTAAAATCGAACTGCACTCTTCAAAACTTGCACTAAGAATAAAAAACAAGGTAAAATTATTACCTGCTTTTATAGCAAGTTGATGCAGGTAGTTTATCTTGTCCCCCTCTGACTTTTAGTTCATGCAATTGAAAAAAACTGCATTATATATGAGATGACCCAATATAATGAAAATCCCTAATAAACATCAGTGCACTCATGCGGAGATAACACAATCCTTAATTTCCTTGCAACCTTTAAATGAACTATTATGAGATGAATGCTAATAGTGGCAGCTCTCATCAGACATCCAGATTCTGTATCAACTTCCCTATCATATGTTAGGCCTTACTATATCCTGTGACCTTTTTTACCAACTCAAAATGCTTAAAATAGTTATAACAATATCAAAGATATTTGATTCTTACTTCGGAACAGGCATTAACCATTTTAACCAGGCTCTGAATAGATTGTCCAATTAATCTATACCTTCCTTGCTAGGCTGTAAAAATCATCATCAATACCACCAGTCCTACTAAGGGCCAAAAAGATGTCAACAGCTTGGTTTTACTTTACATATAGACAACCAAGGTCAGAACAAGAAAGAAAATAAAGATATGATTCACTCTGGTCTATTTCCCTCTATCTTGTTCAATATTCTTCCATCAACAATGTTCTAAACATGCAGCTAAGTAAACTATCCGCTCAGTCAATAAATCCTCTCTCAGAAAACTTTCAATCAATGACCTGACATTGTGATGCATTTTGTTTGCTTCTACTCAAGCTTATTTATAGAAAACATTGCAAGAGATTGTGTCATAATCCCTCTAGAGTAATGAGCTAGCATACCTTTATCAGCTTTCAGAACAATGTCCAGATATTTCTGAATATGGACTCCTGCTCTTATATCTAATCAGCAGCATTCTAAAACACATTATACAAAAGTGTCTTTTTCATTGATCAATTCTGTTGTGTCTGGGGAGAGTCATTTTCTTTTTGTGCCTTATGTAACACACTCACCAGTAAAATTTCCACTTTTTTCTTATTTTTATTGTTCTGAGTGTGTTACATAATAAGGCACAAAAAGAAAATGACTCTCCCCAGACACAACAGAACATGCTTCAACACAGGAACTCATATAAAGAATCTTGCAAGCCAAATCCAAAAACGAAATTGAGATCAATTCTCCTTTGCTGAAAATATTCAATATCTAAACTACTGCTTTTTTGATTACCAAACTTCAATCCTTTAGCATTCAGGTTACTTTTTAAAAAGTAATGCTTTTTATTCCCATTGATTTTAATTTATCATGCATTACCTTGTAGCTTTGAGACTTTGATGATACGATTGTTTATTTTTAGAATGTGAGAGACCAGATCTGGTCAGTTTGAATATAAAACAAGTTTGGACCAAATGGTGATGGTGACCCCCTTCGGTCAGACACTGACCATGGGTTTGCACCTAGAGAGTTACCCTCTGAGGCACAAGTCCGGGCAAGGTTGTATATGGAAGACCAGCAGTCGCCCATGCACACTGGCCTTCCCTCTCCAGGCCACCAGTGTTATCCAAGGGAAAGGCAAAGGCCGATACAGCTTGGCACCTGTGACGTCGCAACTCATTTCTACAGCTGAGTGAACTGGAGCAAAGTGAAATAAAGTGCCTTGCTCAAGAACACAACACGCAGCCCGGTCCGCGATTCGAGCTCACAACCTCACGATCGTAAGCTTGACGCTCTAACCATTGAGCCATGCGCCTTCACAAATAGGGACCAAATAGGGCCAGTTTAAATGCTAAGGGGATAAATATACATAACAGATGTAAATATGAGGGAGTGCTGAAAAGTTCCAGGCTTTAAGAGTATTGCAAAGGGTAGATTGTTACCTTTACTGGGGAGGTAGAACAACTATTTAGGAGAAATATATGCAAAAAATCATGATTGTGTACAATATATCGTTTTTTTTTTTTGCATATTTAATGCATGATGGCAGCTCCTGCAGTGGATTTTGGTAAAACTGAAACACAGGCGGTCATAAAGTTCCTCTTTTAACAAGGCAAAGGAGCGGTGGAAATCCATGGCAAGATGAAGTCTTGAAGGATGGCTGCCCATCATACTAGTCCACAGTGAAAATCTGTGTGTCAAGTTTCAGACTGGTCATTTCAAGGTCACAGATGATCCCTGGTCAGGACAGCCAACTTCTGCGACCACAGAGGACAAAGGCGATGCTGTGCATGTCATGATTCTCAGGGGCCATCCGACTGCAACTATGTCACAGCTGAGAGACTGGGGATTTCTTACAAATGAGTGGGCCACATCATCCGCAACAATCTGGACATGAGAAAGCTTTCCACAAAATGGGTGCCAAAATGCCTGAACACTGATCAGAAGTAAATCAGTGATGACATCAAAGGCGACTTTGGACCAGCTTGCCACGGGAGAGACTGATTTTATAGTTCGTTTAGTCATCAGATGAAATTTAGCTTCATCGTTATGACCCCCAGACCAAGCAGCAATCTATGGAGTGGTGCCACCATGTCTCAAGAAGTTTTGAACCCAGAAGTCAGCTGGAAAGATTCTGGCTGGTGTTTTGGGACAAAGAGTGCTCCTCATAAAATACTTGCCAATGCAGAATTCTACACGTGTCTGCACCCCCTCCCCCCCATCTCTGCTTAACAACTGATGTTGTTGTGCTGACATCCCCATAACATAGCGGTTCCGCAAAAGAGTCGAACAGAATAAGTACTAGGCTTAATAAATAAGACCTGTGGTCAATTTGTTTGACTAAAACACTTCAAGATATTGCTCCAGCATGGCCATAATAAAATGACTGAAACAAGTAAAATAATAAACACTTTTTATCAAAGTGCAAACTATTATGGTTGACCTAGAGAAGACTTTAGACAGGGTGGTTCACTCTGCAGTTGACTGTCACTAAGAAAAGTAGGTGCAGCTGAAAACAATGCATATCTCTACTGCCATCAGGACAGTGGCCTTGCTCAATATGCAGAAGGGGGGAAGGAGGAGGAGATAGGGACCTTATATTAAGCACCTAATGTAAACTATTGCTGTGCAAGAGACGCTGAAGGATCAGAGGGAAGATAACAGAAGGATTGTATATGTAACCCTATGCAGAGAAACAAGCAGTAAGAGTACCAGGCAATGAATTCTTTCAAATACCAAGAAGTAGTTGATAGCTTCTGTTACTTAGGTGACTAATCAGCAATGGAGATGGATGTTGTGAATGTATAGTGGCCAGTATAAAAAGTACAAGGAAGAAATTCAGAGAACTATCAACAGTTTGCAAGAAAGGGATTCTGCCTCTGAGTGAAGAGCAAGTATTGTACTGTAGAGAAATATGAACAATGAGGGTGAAAGATATATAAAAATGAAGTGAGTGTGCTCATTGTTAGTAAAGCTCTGCTGAATGAGTAACATTAGCATGCCTGAACAACAAAGTACAAATGAGGTGAAAGAGGAAAAAACTGAGGGTAAGAGGAATCAGCTGTAATGTAGAAGAGAGAAAATTGTGCTGGTACAGACAGGTTGATGCATATGGTAGATGACAGTTGGGTGAAGTGATTCAATTGGATGGAGCCAGTGGAAAAATAAGATAATGGAAGCAGGGAGATGATAAAGCTGATTTCAAGATGATGAAGCTCACAAAAGAAATGACAAAGAATGCAAACAAGTGATGAGAAATAAATGAGAAATGATGGGGAGAGAGGACCTGTCCGACACATGCAATCATGGGAAAACAGAAATAAAATGGTGGCGATGATATATGTGTGTGTGTGTGTGTGGGGGGGGAGTGTGTGTAAACAAAACAATAAAGATTATGTATAGCATATAAGTTTATTTAAAGTTTCACTCTACCACCACAGCAAGTTCTTCACAATATTCTTCAGGTGTATGGCATGAAATTTTTCTAAGGAATATTTCTACAACACACTGACAGAATGAACCTTTAGCTTAAAAAAAAAAAAAAAAAAAATAAATATTAGGTAAACCAGTAAAAGCAGTGGCAATACATTTCAGAAGCAAAGCTAACCTAATTTAGGAACGATGCTTGGGGTGGGGGTTTAAAAATCCATTTCAAGTATAGTTAGACGAATGGTTTTGTCATTAAATTGGCTTTGATGATTCATTCTTGATTTCTAGGGTATTGTTTCCGGACTATCAAAGGCAGAATGACCTATAAAAATGGTGAGAAGATTTAGTTTGAAAAACAAAAAAAAAAAAAAAAAAAGTGAGTGAGTATAGGTCAAATACAAAATTCCCAGAAACTCTTAAAGCGTCAAATTTAGACTAAATAATATTTCATATGTAGTGAATGCTTGAAAATAAAAGCACAACAAATACCTTGATTAAGAATTCAAATTATAAAATAATCACATAAAAAATTTGTTTTTATAGGCGCAGGAGTGGCTGTGTGGTAAGTAGCTTGTCTACCAACCACATGGTTCCGGGTTCAGTCCCACTGTGTGGCACCTTGGGCAAGTGTCTTCTACTATAGCCTCGGGCCGACCAAAGCCTTGTGAGTGGATTTGGTAGACAGAAACTGAAAAAAGCCCGTCGTATATATGTGTATATATATATATATATGTGTGTGTGTGTGTTTGTGTGTCTGTGTTTGTCCCCCTAGCATTGCTTGACAACCGATGCTGGTGTGTTTATGTCCCAGTTACTTAGCGGCTCGGCAAAAAGAGACCGATAGAATAAGTACTGGGCTTACAAAGGAATAAGTCCCGGGGTCGATTTGCTCGATTAAAGGCGGTGCTCCAGCATGGCCGCAGTCAAATGACTGAAACAAGTAAAAGAATAAAAGAAAGAATTTAAGAAAAAGCTTTGTGAACAATGAAAATAAATAACATGTTTTTGTTCATTTTCTTAATTTTTATTTCCAGTTTCATTTCATGTATGGTAAATTTTATGAAATGAAAAATAAATAAACACAGTATAAAAATTAATTTCTTTTCATTAAATTAGATACTTGAAACAAGTCAAATAATAATAAAAAAAACTTTGAAAAAAAAAAGACTAAATAAACTCAAAAAGTGAACAGAATAAAAATAAACAGTGTACACTTCTTTTTTACTTCACTCTTTATAAATATATATATACCCAGTTCAACATTCACACAGAAAAATTTGGAGTCACAATTTTCTCATGATATGGAGTGTTTTAATGACACTTTTCTGCCATCTTTTTTTTTTTAAATTTGATTTTACATTATCGTTTTATGATTAGCTCTGTTTTTTAATATTGGCAGAGTTTGATACTCATAAATACTATTTTGTCCCCGCTTTCTTTTTTTTTGCAGGAACATGTAACAGTTCAGTTTATTAAATTAGTTTTTTAAAAACAGAACGCAACAAGCATTTTATTACATCAAAGTGTTTTCTTCTTCGTTGAAATACTTGTAACAGACAGATATTGCTTCACGGATATCTTCTCTTGGAATAATTTTTGTAGTTGAAGATATTCTCCCAAAATACCAATCTCCTATAGCTTTCTGTGGTGATATATGTCCTGCAAGAGGTTGGGAGTAAAATCTGTTGACTAGAACACTATGTACAGGGCAAGCAGTCAAATAGCGGCCATCTTTGTGAGAGGTAAATATCTCTCTTACAATGTCTAAAAGACTTGATTTAATATCAGATATATATTTGATATCACTTGAAGAACATTTCTTAAAATCACAAGTAATGTCCAATGCTTGATTGAGGTACCATCGATCATGGACAGAGTTGAGGAAGAACGCTGGTGTGAACACATGGCGGTAAAAATATACAGGAGAAAAACACTGCCATTTAATCTCATCTGGAACTGATTGTGAGCAATCTTTCAGAGATACAGAATCTGTAATAGAATAAAATAAATAAAACATTACATTTAAATATAGGGAAATAACTTGAGAATCAGGAACACAAAATCATTCACTAATATGCTATAAACCAATGTTATGAGACCAAATTTAGTTTCGTGTTATACTCTCTGGCAAAATGCTTGGTGGATTTACAAATGAGACATTTCATGATCTAGCATTACAATGTGATGATGGTATCTGATACTGAGCAGATGCAATCCCTTGTTATACAGACATTGTGATGGGAAAGTGAGAGTAGTAGAGTGACAGGGAAGTTTTATCAACTTGGAACACTTGGTAATGTATCGTCATCATTGTTTTACTGTCTATTTTCCATGCTAGCAAGGGTCAGACAAGAGCGTGTTGGGGCAGAGATTTCTATGATTGGATGCCCTTCTTGCCCACAACCCCTGCCTGTTTCCAAGTGAGGCAATAATCTACCTGAAAATCACACAAAAATGAGATAACTTGTACCTGGTCTCATCCAGGAGCGATAGACATCAATGATCCATCATTTTTGTGCCTTGTCAATTCTGTGTACCCGAAATAAGGCCTGACGCAAGCTAAATCACTGTCAATGACAATATACAAAATGGTGTAAGAACCATCTGTTGGTATGTTCCAACGTTTCATACTACTACTGAAATTTTGGTTAAGAACTTGTCTGCCAAAAAATTGTAGCAGAGTAAAAGAATGTGAAAGGAAACGATGTCAATGTGCAGGTGAAGTTGAAGAAGAAAGAAACTTAAAAAAAAAAAAATAATAAAAACAAATCCTGTCATAGTCAAAATAGCTTTTTAACTCATTTATAGAGAAATTACTTTTTGTTGACACAGAATATCAATAGTTGTCTCTGATTTTATTGTTTTATAAATCATTGATTATTATTTCTAATTGGTGTAAGTGTTGTTGTATGGTTAACACTTTCATTACCAACCCAGCTGAAACTGACTCTGGCTCAGAGTACAAATGTCTTGTTTTCATAAGTTTTGCATTAAAATCTTCCACCAAACCTTTGTCACAATTTATGTCTCTAACACTAGCTGAATGATAACTAATTTATTTTACTAAATTCTTTGTTATATTTAAAGTAACTGAAAGAAATACAGAGCATCTCAAAATAAATACAGTAACGAAAGGGTTAAGCAAGGTGGTTTCCCAACCACGTTGTTTTGGGTTCAGTCCCACTGCATGGTAACTTAGGCAAATGTTCTACTATAGCCCTGCGTCAACCAAAGCCTTATAAATAGATTTGGTGTATGGAAACTGAAAGGAGCCTGTCATACATAAATATATGTGCGTTCGTGTGTGTGTGTTTGTTTATATGTACCCTTGTCTGGAGATCAGGTGATATTTGCAAATGAGTATCATACAAGCAGTGTTATTTGTTTCCAATAGTCCATGAAAAAATTATTCAGCCATGGGGAAAAACTGCCTTGTTTGGAAAGAGAAAAGGTAACAGCTGTTGAGAATCTGACTCAACAAATACTGTCTTACCTATGCAAGCATGGAAAAGTAGATGTGAAGCAATGATGATTATGATAATGATCAATCAAAAACAGTTTTTGTATTATCATTTATCAATTAATCTTTTCAGACCTGAATCATTTCCTTAAATGGAAAAAAAATAATAAATGCACTGAACTGATAATAACAGCATAATATAACTATGTGCAAAACTATATATGCAAGTTATGGCCAGAATTTTGAAAGGAAAATACTATTTCAAGTGTGACATGTATAAATTTTTCAGTCTAACAACCACATGGTTCCAGGTTCAGTCCCACTGCGTGGCATCTTGGGCAAGGATCTGACAGCTAAGAGGAGTGTGTCAAGCTCCAATCAGTGTCCTCTTAAGGCATGGGCACACTGAGTAGTGGCTCAGGGGCCCATACTTTCAATAAATAAATACTATAGGGCCCAATGCATTTAATAAGATTATTGAAATATTTTAAGTCTGCTCAATGATAACAAGTAAGAACTGATGTTATATATTTTCTGAACCAAAATCAGTATGTCCTAATGACTCCTAGCCTTTGGTGGCCCAAACAAACCATTCTACATGATTGCAGCTACAACCAGTGACTTCTAGTAATATCGTTAAGACAGCCATAGCTCCAAAGTCTATTTTGGCATGGTTTCTAATTCCAAGTGCTCTACCGAGTGGTCACGAGTGGTCATAGATATCAGAATTGATTAAAATTTTTAATTTATCAGGTTAATATTAAAATGTGAAATATCCACTTAGAAAATATCGAGTTTCATTTCAAAAATTGCTTTTAATAAGATTATTGAAATAATTTTAACTATGCTTAATGACAACAAGTAAGACTTGATATTATATTTTCTGAACCAAAATCAGTAAATCCTAATGGCTCCTATCCTTTGGCTTCCCAAACAAACCATTCTACATGATTGCAGCTGTAACCAGTGACTTCAAGTAAATCATTTCTCTGGCAGTAGTTCCTGCTTCATTGTTTCAACATCAGCTGAAACAGACAACGAAAGTGCTCTGAGGTTTGCTTCTATTACTCAACTAAATCATCTATACTTTTTTCAAGGAGACATTTGACAACCAGAAATGTTCTTAAAACAGCAATTTAGTTCACCACATTTGATCTATTTTGACAAAACCTATCATCATGCATATCGGTTTTTTTCAGTGCAAAGTATAATGGAAATCAAAAACTACAGTATTTTACAGATAAAAGAAAATGTATGTTAACAGAAACATTTCCTAATTGTAAAAGGTGTCAACAGAGTAACTTTGTCTCTGAATATTACCGTGGAAACACTGATTCTTAAATGTAATAACATTAAAAACTTGTTAGATTAAACTACAAGAAAATACATACAAACAAATCATAAATGCATAATAAAAATTACTGAATGTTTGTACTCATTTACCAATAAGGAATAACCATACAAAGAAATGTTAACGAATCATTCAACTTGTATAACTTAGTAAAATTGATAGGGAAGTTAATTCTGATTTTCTAAGCTTAACAAAACTGATATAAATAGACCCACGAGTCTTTGATATACAAAATGAACTCTGTTCTATAATGACTGGCTTTGGTGAGAGATTTACTTGAAGTAATAGACACAAAGAATTTTTTGATTACTGCTGTTAAATATACTGATGCAATGTAGTTATTTTAACGTCCACTTTTCTAGGACTGCATGGGTCAGATGGAATTTATTGGAGTCAGATTTTCTACAGCTGGATGCCCTCACTTGTTTCCAAGTAAAATAATATTTCTCCTTGACCAGACATGCAATTATGAGTGTTTGTGCATTCTTTTGTTTGTTCCACTAGCTTCAGTGATTGGATTATAGTCATACTGAGATACATCCCAAATAAGTATTGGCATAATTTGTGCCAAACTGCTAAGTTACAGAAACATAAACAACCTAACACTGGTTGTCAAGCAGTGAGAGACAACCACAAACACAGATTTGTGTGTGTATGCACTCACACACACACACATAGGGAGGCTTCTGCATAGTTTCCATCTACCAAAGTCAGTCAACCTGTGGCAATAATAAAACATGTTGTCATAGTGCTACACAAGGGGACTGAAACTGAAATAATGTGGTTACCAAGTGAACTTCTTAATTTTACAGCCATGCTTGAGACCACATATATACAGGGTGTGAAGGTATTTGAGAACATACCTTTTTTAGGCCATTGCTGCATCTTCTGCTAACTCTGTATAATCTTTGTTTCAGAAAATAATAACAACAGACCCTCAGCTTACTCAAGAAATGAAGAGGCAGGCTGTTATTGTGGTTATAGAGGCTGAGCATAGTGATTTAGAAATATCTCAATTTTTAAAAGTTGCCAGGTCTTTCATCTACAAAGTTTGTAAGGAGCTAGAGACTGAAGATGGAAACGTATCACCAGTATCAAAGCAAAAAAAGCATTCTAAACACTCTGAAATCATCAGAACACCTGAATTGATCCAGCAAGTTCTACAGACCATTGATTACAATCCCAGAAAGCCCATGAGGTCATTTGCAAAAGATCTCCATGTGTCAGAAGGAACGGTCAGAAATGTTGTCCATGAAAACATCAGATATAAGTCTCATATGATGAGGAAAGGTCAATTTGTCAGTAAAAGCAAAAGAAAATCACTACATCAGATCTAAAAGGCTCTTAAACAAACTGAAAAATCCAGCAGAAGATTTGATTTGGTTTTTCTCAAATGAGAAAAACTTCAACCAAGATCAAAAAGTTAACAGAAGAAATGACAGATGGCTATGTGCAGACCCATCTGAAGTTCCAAGTGTTATGCATACAAAATTTCCTGCAACTGTCATGGTTTTAGGGATTGTCAACAATGAAGGACATGTGATGCTTCCTTATTTCTTTCCACAAGGCCTTAGAGTTAACTCTGCCACCTACACTGAGGTCCTGGAAATAATTCTTAAGCCCGGGATAGACAGTGTATGCAATGGAAGGCCATATGTGTTTTAGCATGACTCTGCACTATCACACATGGCTCTAGTAACACAGGAATGGATGGCTGAAAATTATCATGATCCCAACCTCTAACATTTAGCCTTCCTAATTTCCTAGATCTCAATTCATTGGACTATTACATGTGGAATGTTGTTGAGAGAGAGGTCAATGAACATCCCCATAACACCAAATATTCTTTGAAAGCTGGCATAGTCAGAGAAATGTTCAAAAAGAACCAGGACCACTTGATTCAAGCATGTAGATGATTTAGATCTCATATAGAAGCAGTTGTTGAAGCTGAAGATGGCTTTATTCATCATCATCATCGTTTAGCATCCGTTTTATTGAATAACATTATAGAAAAGAAGGTTTATTTTTATCCTCATCCCATATTTTGATAAATAAAGTTATCTGTTGTTATATCAGTTGTTTTATAAACACAAATCTGTCCTCAAATATCTTACGCACCCTGTATATATCATCATCATCATTTTAATAATCACGCTTGCATGTGTTGGTCAGAATTTGTAGAAAGATTATCTATGGCCGGATGCCCTTCCAGTCACCAGCCCTCACCAAGTAAGGAAATATTTTCCTATGCACAGACATGTTTTCATGAAAAACTGGAAATGAAGAACCCTCGTAATATAACAGTGACACTTGTTAGCAACTGCCGCACAATACCAAGTCAAAGAGAGACACACACACACACACATTTTATTCATTTCAATAAAATCCTTTAATAAACTGTAGGAGAGTCTGTTGTTGGAATATAAGACAGAGTTAAAAAAAAAAAAACTGAAGCATTTGTAGCAGCAGCAGCAGCAGCAGCAGCAGGGAATGTGCATCAGAACTATAATTAACTCAATTTGAGAAGTAGCTTCATTATCCACAAATACACATCTTTCTAACTACACTAGCAGCTATAAATAGCAAGAGAGAAGTTATATCTGTAGAGAATTTCCCCTAATCAATGCTATAAATAAATAGAGCAGTACAGAAGGACTAACTTTCCTCCTCACACTCTGCTGCTGCTGCTCGCTAGGCTGGACTGGTCCAGTCCGGGGGGGGGGGGAAACAGACCAGCAATCTATTATCGGATTCTCAATGCCTGTAATATTTTCAGATGTAATAAAAGGAGTCTGTGGTGTTGAAGGTTTTTCAGGAGGGACTATAGAATCTAGCTGTTGGTGATGATTTGATGGAAGCGTAGTTACTAAATAGCAAAGAGTTCAGATAATGAGTAGCAGAAAGGAAAAGGGGCGGATGGTGGGGTGACGGTAGTGGTGGTGGGGGCTGTTAGTATAAATAATAGCTTTGAAAGAAGGAGACAAAGAGCAAAGGTGTTGTTACAAACAGTAGTGGCAGCGGTTGTGATGATATGCTTTTGTTTGTAGTGGAGGTAGGGTAAGTGTGTGTGTATTTGTGGGCTTCTATTTGAAAGATTAGGATACTCTAAGTACTACAGTGACAACAGTTGTTAAAGGTGGGTGTGCTGTGTCAGATATAAATTATACTTTTGTAAAGTAGGTAAAAGAAAATAGTAAACTGAAAAATGGTTTCCTTATATAATTTCTGTTTTTGTCATTGATTTTTCGGTTTTTCTTAAACTTTAATATTTTAAAATATTCCTTCACTTTTTTTTGTTTCTGTTTTTTTTTCCATCTCCATAGCAAAATGAGAAATGCCTGAAGCTTACCAACACAGGAAAGGTCACTAGGAAGGTGAGGAAAAAAGAGAAAAAAGTCTCAATGTTATACTGTGTGTTTTTCATTTGCTCACAGACTCAGTAACAACAAGATCACTTTCTCTGACTTCACTTTTAGTTGAAGAGCAAAAGCCCCAAGATGTTAGAACTTAAACTCTTCACAGCAAGTGATCATATATTTATAGTAGTCTTCAACAAAGTGTGTGTGCATATCTTTTACTTTAAGTCATTGGACTGTGGCTATGCTGTGGTACCACTGCCTTGACGAGTTTAATTAACCCTTTAGTATTTAAACCAACCATATCTGGCCAAAATAGCTAATCTGTTTTATGTTCAAACTGACCAGATCCAGGCTCTCACACCTACCCTACAATGTTATTCTACATTAAGTAATTACACCATCAAGATCTTGAAGATATGAGATAATGCATGATTAATTCAAATCAATGGGAATCAATAGGCATTATGTTTGATAGAATAATCTGAACACTAAAGGGTTAAACAAATCAAACCTTGTGAATGAGTAAAAGTTGACAACAGGAAAGGGATTCACAAGTTCTGTCAGACCTATGCAAGCATAAAAAAAGGGATGTTGAAAAGGTGAAGTGTTACTGATGAACAAAATAGGAACAATGCCCTGCCTCTTTAAATGTTACACTAATGACCAAGGGTTTGTAGTTCAAGTGATATTATAACCATTGTTGTGGTCTGGATCTCTTTTGGTTACATTGATGAGCATTCTTGTTGATACAATCAATGGAATGGCTTGCTCGTGAAATTGACGTGCAAGTGGCCGAGCACTCCACAGACATGTGTTCCATTAACATAGTTCTCAGGGAGATTCAGCATGACACAAAATGTGACATGGCTGGCCCTTTGAAATTCAGGTACAACAATAAATAAAGTGTCTTGCTCAAGGATACAATGTGCCAGCAGGAATTGAACTTACAACCTTACGATCATGAGCTGAATTCCCCTAACCACTAAGCTATGTGCCTTCATGCCCATTGTTGTAGGCTCTAGCTCAAGACAAAAAACTCTAAAAATGCTGAAGTAGATGATGAGCATCAAATGGCAAAAACAATTGTCCTTCCTACCCCTTTACATGAAGCATCTGTCTTCTGGTATTATCAGTAGCCTTCTACTAGGATATTTATGTTATATCTTTTGGTGGGGATTCAACAATCTAGTTTTCAATAACAGCATTAAAGCATGAAGGTTAACTACAGATTCTACAGAGATGAACTGCATCACATCCCACCATTTCCATCAATAACTCCCAGCTTGAAAACATTCTTGTTAGAACACATTTAAGAATTCTTTACATCTTATCAATATCTGCAGGAAATGACAATTCAACGAGCCTGATTTTTATTTTCATAATCATCATCGATTAACGTCCGTTTTCCATGCTGGCATGGGTTGGACGGTTTGACTGAGGTCTGAAGAGCCAGCGGCTGAACCAGGCTCCAATCTGGTCTGGCAAAGTTTCTACAGCTGGATGCCCTTCCTAATGCCAACCATTCAGAGTGTAGCGGATGCATTTTACGTGCCACCAGCACAGGAGCCAGTAAAGCGGGCGTGGAAACAATCAGGTTCAGATGGTGTTTTTTACATGCCTGGGGGACTGGCACTGGTCACAATCGGTTGGTGCATTTTACGTGCCACCGGCACCGGATCCAGTGAGGTGGGCCTGGCAACAAACATGTTTGGATGGTGCTTTTTATGTACCACTGGCACAGGAGCCTGTCAGGTGGACCTGGCATCAACCATGTTCGGATAGTGCATGTTACATACCATCGGCACAGGAGCCAGCCAGGGATCACTGGCTCCAGCTACAATATTGGTTTTATTTGACCCAACAGGACTTCTCAAGCATATATCGCCCAACGCATCAGGAGTATTCTTAACAAGGCTGGACGTGCATGGCTGCAATCTCACTTTAGTTGCTGGGTCTTCTCAATCACAGCATACCTCCAAAGGTCCTGGTCTCCTGTCATTGCCTCTGTGAGGCCCAATGTTCGAAGGTCAAGCTTCATCACCTCATCCCATGTCTTCCTGGGTCTACCTCTTCCACAGGTTCCTTCTACAGTTAGGGTGTGACACTTCCTCACACAGCTGTCCTCATCCATACATAACATGACCATACCAGCACAGTCACCTCTGTTGCCCACCACATTTGATGCTTCTTATGCCCAACTTTTCTCTCAGGGCACTTACACTGTCATGTATAAAACACTGACATTACACACCCAGTGTATCATACTAGCTTTATTTCTTTCAAGCCTATGCACGTCCTCAGCATTCACGGCCCATGTTTCACTAGCAAGCTGCATGGCAGTTCACACATTTCTTTCTTGAGCAAATTTTTATTTTCTTACAGAAAGGAGTATCACTTTCACATCTAGGTTGGTGTCTTTTTTGATACTTGACAACTTAGATCCCATTTAAAAGAATATCATCTGCCTAATGTATAAACCCCTACTCGCTGAAATTATTGACTATTCCGTATCAAAATGAAGTAGTCTCCCCTAACAACCCTCTTTTAGACTTTAATCTTTTAGCATGCAGATTAATTTATCAAATGTAATGCTTATTTATCCACATTTAAAAAAAAATTAACCATGTAGTATCTTGTAGCTTCAAAATGTGATTGTTTATTCTTAGAATGACATTGTAGGGTAAGTGTGAGAGACTGGATCTGTCCAGTTTCAACATAAAACAGGTAGAATATTTGAGCCAGATATAGTCAGTTTAAATGCTAAATGGTTATATATTCTTCCCTGTGTAGAGTTTTCTAACATCTATTTGAAACCCACCTGTTGCACCTACTTCTGTTGTTATCACTCTTACAGTGTTTATATTTGTCCTGTGTCTGTCAGGCTGAGGTGCAAATACCTCCTGTGTTTTGAACTCATTTTTAATGAAAATAGTTTTAAGCTGTCTCTCTTCAATGTAACACAGACCTTTACTTTCACTGCTCTTCAGATGCAATGATGAAGAACAAGTTATACTAATCTCAGCCCAATGATTTATATACATATTCATCATCATCATCATCATCATTTAGCGTCTGCTTTCCATGCAAGCATGGGTTGGACGGTTCAACTGGGGTCTGTGAAGCCAGGAGGCTTCATCAGGCCCAGTCAGATCTGGCAGTGTTTCTATGGCTGGATGCCCTTCCTAACGCCAACCACTCTGTGAGTGTAGTGGGTGCTTTTTATGTGCCACTAACACAGGTGCCAGACAGAGCTGGCAAACGGCCACGAACGGATGGTGCTTTTACGTGCCACCGGCACGGGGGCCAGGTGAGGCTGGCTACGGACACGAGCGGATGGTGCTTTTACATATGTAAAACAGGATTTCATAATTATACATGCCTTGATGTGAAGGCACATGGCTCAGTGGTTAGAGTGTTCGGCTCACAATCACGAGGTAGTGAGTTCAATTCCTGGACTGAGCTGTGTGTTGTGTTCTTGAGCAAGACAATGTTGCTCCAGTTCACTCAGCTGTAGAAATGAGTTGCAACATCACTGGTGCCAAGCTGTATTGGCCCCTTTGCCTTTCCCTTGGATAACATTGATGTATAGAGGGGAGGCTGGTATGCATGGGTGACTGCTGAACTTCCACAAACAACCTTGCTTGAATGTGTGCCTCAGAGAGGAGCTTTCTTGGTGCAATCCCATGCTCATCCGTGACCAAATGGAGTCTTTACCCTTTATTTATGCACCTTGATAACAAAAAATGAATTAAAAAAATTATCAAATTCCTTATTTGGTTGAAACTGTACACATTTCAAAGTGGAATTAATTGTAGCTGCCAGACAGATTAATCAAACTCACTGAACACACCAGGGAGAAGAAGTTATGATATTGATAATGTAATGCCTGTCAGCTGATTTTTGATGCTCTTTGATCAATACAAGGGCATAGAATATGTCAATAGTGATTGGTTACAAAACCCACAGAATGAAATACAAGTACCTGCTCAGCTACTCACACCCCACTAAAACACTAGCAGAAAGACCCTCACCAAATGAAAACCAGTATAATCACCTAAAATCATTTTAAGATTATACTACAGAAATAATCTGATAGAAAATGCAGAATAAGTATAAATGTATGGGAAAATGATGTCTTAAATGAATAAATGAATGAGTTAATCCAAGATTTATGATGCCATGCCTAAGTTCACCCTATCAGAGAAGTCAGCCGAATTGGAAGTGACACTGAAAAGAAACTACTTTAATAATGCCAAATCCAAATCCAATTGTGATTCAGCCAACTGTTATTTAGGAGGCCAACTAAAAGGGTCATGAGAATATGCACTTCTTAGAGGAAGACTGAACAAACCTATTATCTAAATGAATAAAGACGCTCATAGATAGATTTTCCATAGCTGAAATTTTTTTTCTAAATATAAATATTTGCTTTCATGTATGTCTTTCCTGCCACTTGACTCAAATAATGTAAAAAATTAGAATGTGCCATGCAATAATGAAAACACAATCAAGTTTTTAATAAAAGTTCTTCTACAAATAAATGGTTTAGTATTAAGACATGTAAAAGTTGTAAATATTGTATATTTTGGAGTTGTACTAGTCTGGCAAGTGACTTAATCCAAGATGTGTGTAGAAACTGAAGTAATGGCATTGTGGAAGAACCATTTAATAAAATAAAAGCTGTTAAATTCACTTAAAATCTATTTCCTGAAGTGCCAACATTTTCATAGTACAACTATGATCTGGTCACCAAAGACAGTTACACTTTATGAAGTAAATTTAACAGCTTTGAATGGAGGTCTTTCAGGATGAAGTTGATTATAACTCAATTTTTATTATCTTTTACGAATTTTACAGTTACATCTTTTTTCTAAACAAATTAGGAATTTATCAAATTGTGACTATTTATTCCATATTAAAAATTAGTAAAATCATAAACTGTGATTGGCAATTAATTACACAGCTTTAGTTTTTGTGTTTTATATTTATCACCCACAGTAAAGCAACGGATTAGTTCAATTCATTCAACTTGCAAAGCTGATAATCTCTTCATAACAATGACAAGAGAGTTGCTCACACTGAAATAAGACTATAAGAAGATTTAGTGTCATGCTTGTAGTTTTTTCTCCAACATCAAACAGAATGCAGAGTAATTAGAGTGAGAAAGTGGTGACAGTTTAATGTGACTACTCACACACTAGTGTTGTACATAATTACAATAACACAAATAAAAATAAAAGGTAATGAGCAACTGTGTTAAATGTTAAATTTAAAACATTAAAAATACAATTGTGTAAGTTTAGATGAGACAGTCTATCCCACTCACCTCTCTCTCTCTATATATATATACATACACCCTACACTTGTATCACTATCATCACCATCATGCTCATTTTAATGTCCACTTTTCCATGCTTGCATGGGTTGGATAGAGTTTATTGAGACAAATTTTCTATGGCCAGATGCCCTTCTTGTCATCAATCCTCACCTGCCTCTAAGCAAGGTAATATTTCCCTAGGGCCAAACATGTTTCTGTAGGATATTGGAAATGAATGATATCCATTTAAAACAATAATGTGATGTCAAGACAAGAAGACACACATACATATATATGAGGTGATATCAAAAGGCTTCTAGACTAGTTCTGTAACATGCCAATAGATGGCAGTAATTGATTGCATGTGCAGTGAGAGCTAGCAGTGACCTTCATGAGACAGTGTGCCGAGTGACATCACCGTGTTTACTTCACAAGTTGTGAAATTTGTGATTTTGTGATCAAGTGTGTCTGCTGTAGTTTGCGATTTTGCATTAAACTTAGAACGTCTGCTACAGAGACTGAGAATGCTTCAGCAAGCTTACGGCGATGAAGCAATAAGTCATACGTAATGTTTTGAGTGGTATGGGTACTTCAAAAGCAGAAGAACATCCCTGGAAGATGATGAGCAATCTGGAAGACCTGCCATAAGCATCACCCCCTGGAAATGTATTGTGCATTGAGAATTCATCCCCCAGGGCCCGACTGTCAATCAAGAGTTCTACTGCAATGTTTTGAAACATTTGAGGAAAGGACATTCAGCGAAAGGGACTGGATCTGTAGAGCGCCAAGTATTGGAATCTTCACTGAGGTCTCCTCACTGATGAATTTCCTGCCAAAAATATGATATTACTTCTGAACCCACACCCTATTCACCAGATTTAGCACCTGCAGACTTCCATCTCTTCCCCAAGATGAAAATGCAGCTCAAAGGTTTTCTGTTTTAACACCATTCTTGAGATCAAGAGCGTTTCACAGAAGATCCTTGACTAGCATATGCAAAACAACTTCCAGGCTGGATTCCAAAAGTGGCAGGACTGCTGGGACTGGCGTATTGCTGTGCAAGGTGACTATTTTGAAGGAGATGATGTTAAAAGGTATATATATATCATCATCATCATCGTTTAACGTCCGTTCTCCATGCTAGCATGGGTTGGACGGTTCAACTGGGGTCTGGGGAGCCCGAAAGCTGCACCAGTCCAGTCAGATCTGGCAGTGTTTCTACAGCTCGATGCCCTTCCTAACGCCAACCACTCCGAGAGTGTAGTGGGTGACTTTATGTGCCACCGACACAGGTGCCAGACGAGGCTGGCAAACGGCCACGCTCGGATGGTGTTTTTTATGTGCCACCGACACAGGTGCCAGACGAGGCTGGCAGACGGCCACGCTCGGATGGTGTTTTTATGTGCCACCGACACAGGTGCCAGATGAGGCTGGCAAACGGCCACGATCGGATGGTGTTTGTTACGTGCCCACAGCACGGAGGCCAGTCGATGCGGTACTGGCTATATATATGTGATGGGCTTTTTTAAGTTTCCATCTACCAAATCCACTTACATGAGTTTACTTGGCCTGGAGCTATAGAAGAGACTTGCCTGATGTGCCACATCAAGACTCAATCCAAAACCATGTGGTAGGGAAGTAAATTTCTTAACCATTCAACCACATCTGTGCTCATATATAAATGGTTGAATTGTTAAGAAATTTGATTTGCAATCATAAAACCTTACTTTTGATTCCACGGTGTGGTACTTTAGGTAAGTGTCTTGAACCATAGCCTTGGCTTGACCCAAAGTTATGTGTAGAAGGAAACTGGAGCTGATGTGCCTGCATTTAGATTGTCCAGAAGCTTAAGAATTGGATGCTGTCAGACGAGTAAAGAATCTTGTAGTCAAATGTGTCAAAATGTAGTTTACTTAGTCAAGTATTTCCAATGTTGTATGGGGGAAAAAGTTTCATCCAGGGTGCATGAATTTGACAATTAAGCATGGTGACAGCAATGCCATGATTTAGAGACGCCCAACTAGAAATGGGAAAACCAACACATCCAGTGGAGGACATCATAAACAGTAAAGTCTATCTGGAAGCCTTGGAGAAGAATAGGCTTCCATGAGCCAAGAGTCATTTGGGTGAGCTGTGGATTTTTCAGTATGAAAACAACCCAAGGCAAACTACAGGAATAATCAAGGAATTCATTAAAAGCAAGAAAACTTGAGGGCTGCAGTAGCCAGCAGAAACCTGGATGTAGATCCCATTGAAAACTTATGGAAATTGGTTGACACGATTATTTAACAAACGAATTCTAGGAAATTACATGTCTGCTAAGTTCACTGTCATCAATTCACTGTTTCTTTGTTAATAAAATAGTTTTAAATTATAAATGGTGAGATACTATGGATATATTTTATCAAAACTTCCCTCACAGTGAACTTTCCTCATGGTGAACTTTCTTCACATTGAATTGATGGTGGTGAACTTACCTGTAATCAGGAAATTAAGTGACTTATATAATTTGCAAAAGAGCCCCTTTGGTCACAAATGATCAAGGGATTGCAACCAGAAGTTTCCCCACTGAGGCACAAGTCCAGGCAAGGTTGTTTGTGCAAGACCAGCAGTTGCCCACCCATACCACTGAAAAGAAAGGCCGATACAGCTTGGCACCAGTGATGTTGCAACTCATTTCTTCAACTGAGGGAACTGGAGCAACATGAAATAAAGTGTCTTGCTCAAGAACACAACACATAGTCCAGGAATTGAACTCACAACCTCACAATTGTAAGCCCAGTGACCTAACCATATGCAATACATAATTATATAGCACAAAAATAGGAAGATGCAGACAGTGTTTACTACAGCTCCAGCCTGACCAATGCTTTGTGAGTTAATTTAGTAGACAGAAACTGCCATGTAAGTGTGTGTGTGTGTTCTGGTCACTTCAGCAATCTAATTATACACAGGCTGTTAGTGATCTTGGTCTTTTTCAGTTTTCTTTTCCGATGAAAAGGTAAGCTCAAAACTTCAAAAACTCTTTTTACTGAGCGTCAAGCTAATACATTCCATGTGCACATCCTCTTGTTTGTTATTGTTATTTTTAGTGTTTGTTTATCGACCATATATATATATATATGTATGTATATATATATATAGGCGCAGGCATGGCTGTGTGTTAGGAAGCTTGCTACCCAATCACATGATTCTGGGTTCAGTCCCACTGCGTGGCACCTTGGGCAAGTTTCTTCTACTATAGCCTCGGGCCAACCAAAGATTTGCGCATGGGTTCAGTAGATGGAAACAGGAAGAAGCCTGTGGTGTGTGTGTGTGTGTGTGTGCGCGCGTGTATGTATATATAGTTGGATACTCCGTCTCCAATGTCATACTCTTTTACTCATTTCAGTCATTTGACTGCGGCCATGCTGAGATCGATAGAATAAGTACAAGGCTTACAAAGAATAAGTCCTGAGGTTGATTTCTTCAACTAAAACCCTTTAAGGTGTTGCTGCAGCAAGGCTACAGTCAGATAACTGAAACAAGTAAAAGAATAAAAGAATATAAATGCAGGATGCTGTGAATAAATTGTCATCTAAATTACGTAAAAATAAAAATAACACTGACACTTCATTTTAACAGACATATTTACCAAAATTACATAAAAATATCTTGAAATACTAAAGAGTAAATTTATTCAATAAAATCGCCATTGGTTTCAACTACGATCTCCAGATGACTTCAGAATCTCCTGCAACTCTTCTGGATGGTCTCCTTGTTTAAGTTGGTGAATGCTGCCATAATCCTTGCCTTCAGTTCATCTTTGGTGTTACAAGGAGTTTTGTTGGTCTCTCGCTCAACTGTGCCCCACACATAATAATCAAGGGGGTTGCAGTCTGGGGAGTTAGGTGGCCAGATATTAGGGGTGATTTGGTCGAAGAGTCCTATTGCTAGATATATGGTCTTGCAGCAGCCACCTTCTTCACCCACTTGATGTAGGCCCCCTTGTTGAGTCTGAGGCCGTGCAGGAAGATGAATGGAGGCAGAGCATTGCCATCACTAGTGATCATTCCAAACACCATGATGTTGACTGGATGTTTGATTTTTATCACTCTCAGTATGTGTTTCGGGACATGGCAAACCAATGGTGGCCCCTGTGTGTTCACCATCTGATCCTGGCAGAAATTTTTCTCGTCTGAGAAAAACCAAAGCATGTTCGGTTGGAGGGGATGCTTGAGTTTGTTCAAAAGCTTCATTGCACTCTCTTTCCTCTTGTCCTTGATGGCTTGGGATAACAATTGGCCCATTCTCATCTTGTATGAGGAATACCGAATGTCTTCATGCACTACCTTCCTGATAAAAAAACTCAGACACTCCCATGTCCCTGGCGATGATGGACCTGATTGACTTGGAAGGATCGATGTAAATCATGGCTTGGATGTCACCAACAAATTCAGGAGTTCTTTTCTTAGAAAGATCAGAGTGAGTTTTCCAAGCTACCATACCTTCGTAATTACCATTAGATTCATTCAACTCTTTCTAAATCCTCTGCACTGTCCTCTGATTGACACCCAGGGACTCTGAAACGGTCATATTGGAGATTCTGGCGTGAATGCTAAGCAGTACAATATGTCATTTCCAAATTCCTGGCAGAATGAATTGCGTCATGGTCCTGTTTTTCTCACAGACGCTGCCTTCAGTTCATCTTTGGTGTTACAAGGAGCTTTGTTGCTCTCTCACTCAACTGTGCCCCACACATAATAATCAAGGGGGTTGCAGTCTGGGGAGTTAGATGGCCAGATGTTTGAGTCCTGTTGCCAGATATAGGGTCTTCCAGCAGCCACCCTCTTCACCTAGGGCAGCACTACCTCCTCCAGGAGTCAACAAAGTAAAAGGCAAACAATGCGCACGTGCAAAATTAAATATATAAAATGGCGACAATTTATCCATCACATCCTATATATATAGGATATGTCAAGCAGTGATGGGGAGACACACTCATAAACATATATATATATATATATATATGTTTATGAGTGTGTCTCCCCATCACTGCTTGACAACTGGTGGGGTTTTTAATTTTTTACATTCCTGTTACTTAGTGGTTCAACAAAATGGAACAATAAAATTGAGTACTGTGGTTGACACCCTTCAAGGTGGTGCCCCAGCATGGTTGCAGTCCAGTGATTGGAACAAGTAACAGAAGATAATGCGATCACCACCTTTATATTAAATGCTTCAAAGCTGTGATTCTGTTTCAAGAAACTTTAGGTACCAGATCAACTATTTGTACCATGATTTTATTCTTCCTAATCTTTAATACACACATTCTATACTTTTTAGAAAAAAATATTGTATGGTTTAAATCTTCTTAACCCTTTAGTGTTTGCATTATTCTGCCAAAATTAATCCTTTTTTATTCAAATTGTTTTGAACTAATCATTCATTATCTTGTAGCTTTGAGATTTTGATGAGGTAGCTGTTAATTTTTAAAGCGATATTGTAGGGTTGGTGTGAGAGACCAGATCTGGCCAGTTTGAACATAAAACAGTAGAATACTTCTGGCCGGATATGGCCGGTTTAAATGCTAAAGGGTTAAATCAACTAATATTAATTTTCATAGCATTATTGATATTGTCAATAATTGCATTAGGCTAATTAAAAATGTTAATGTTTCAAAATACATAATTTAAAAGAATAAAAGAAAAAACTCTCATTCTATTCATAAGAATTGAAAACAATGAAACAATGCTTATCACAATATTGTTGCCCTTAAATTACATGCTGCCACTGTATAATATGTATATACATACATAAATAAATATATATATGATATATATTTATACACACACACATCTATTTATATTATGTAATTTTGGAGTAACACGTCACTATAAAGATATGCCAACATTTCAACAGAAAGCAAACATATATTTTTCTCTTATATATATGTATGTATATATATATATATATATATATATATAATATATATATATATATATATATATAATATATATATATATATATATATACACATATATATATATATATACACATATATAGGTGCAGGAGTGGCTGTGTGGTAAGTAGCTTGCTAACCAACCACATGGTTCTGGGTTCAGTCCCACTGCGTGGCATCTTGGGCAAGTGTCTTCTGCTATAGCCCCGGGTCGACCAATGCCTTGTGAGTGGATTTGGTAGACGGAAACTGAAAGAAGCCTGTCGTATATATGTATATATGTGTATGTGTGTGTGTTTGTCCCCCTAGCATTGCTTGACAACTGATGCTGGTGTGTTTACGTCCCCGTCACTTAGCGGTTCGGCAAAAGAGACCGATAGAATAACTCCCGGGGTCGATTTGCTCGACTAAAGGCGGTGCTCCAGCATGGCTGCAGTCAAATGACTGAAACAAGTAAAAGAGTAAAAGAGTAAGAGTATATACACACACACACACAGAGGTCAAGGGAGGAGTGGTAATATTGCACCAGTTTAACGAACCTATATTATAATATATTGCTTGATTTCTAGAACTGAAAAGAGCTTTTTCATCAACACACTTAACACTTCACCTCATTTCCTTTCAAAACCATAAAAAGAATAAAATGCAATGAATAGATTTATTTGTTTAAAAATCAAATCATTGACAATTATTTTCTCAACAAAAGACAAAAAAAAGAAAAGTCAAACTTTTAGAGCAGCCAACATGAACAACTTAACCGAGTTGTTACTAGTCTGGAGTTCCAGTTTTTTTGAAACAGATTTGCAACATGTGAGGATAAACCTGGGAACATGTTGGGAGGTAAATAAGGCAGTTTTAAAAGGTTTTAGAATAAGTTTGAAGCAGAAGAATTGTCCCTGCATACTGGGATGTGTTCTTGATAGCAAAAAATACTAAACCAATATCCATGGATTGAATTCCATTCTTTTAAGGGACCTGTTACAAATTCAACAGAGTGAATTCCATAATACATCTTAGGACCAGATTGTGGTTTTAAAGCAGATAATGGATTAAACCAACAACCCCACTGCAAGATTTACTTAGGTGTATGCTGCCACTATCACCACCACCAACATAATGCAGGGGCCTCTGCTGTAGGCTCACACCATCAAGTAGTTCTTTCTATTCAGGAGATGCTTAACCCTTTCGTTACTATATTTCTGACCAAAATACACCCCCCACGAGTTTCAATTAAATTCTAAAATAATCATGAATCTAGGCTTGTTTCATTAAATAACTAACTTTTTTACTTATCAACATATTAATGTGATATTTGGAACATAATTAAAGAAAGGGTTCTTAATCAATTCTATTGCATAACTTCTGTCTCAAAGTGACTTTAATTACAGGTAAATCCAGGTAAATTGAGCAAAAGGTAAAAATATTAAAATTTTGTTTAAACATCACCATAGAAAATGAATCATCAGCTAATATTCAAATGGTATGCAACAAAATTTTGATAAAGAAGAATTGTGCACATCACTAGATCATCAGTTGAATTTAATGCACAACAGGTGTACCATAAAGGTGGAATAAACTGAAATACTGGAATCCACCGCAAGTTTGACCGAACTAAAGAAATCGGTCAAAAAAATAATATACGGCCCTGGTTATGGTATCATCATCATCATCGTTTAACGTCCGTTCTCCATGCTAGCATGGGTTGGACGGTTCGACTGGGGATCTGGGAAGCCAGAAGGCTGCACCAGGCTCCAGTCTTATCTGGCAATGTTTCTACAGCTGGATGCCCTTCCTAACGCCAACCACTCCGTGAGTGTAGTGGGTGCTTTTTACATGCCACCCGCACAGGTGCCAGGCAAGGCTGGCAATGGCCACGGTCGGATTGGTGCATTTTATGTGCCACCGGCACAGAAGCCAGTCGAGGCGGCACTGGCTTCGGCTGGTGCTTTTTACGTGCCACCGGCACGGAAGCCAGTCGAGGTGGCGCTGGCATCGGTCACGATTCGGATAGTGCTTTTTTACGTACCACCAGTCCAGGGGTCCTGGCATCTGCCGGGTGCCAGTCATAGGATTGGTTCAATTTCGATTCCGATTTCAATTTCACTTGCCCCAACATGTCTTCGCAAGCAAAGGGGGTTGGCATGGGTGCCTGTCATCGGATGAGGTTCGATATCGACTTCGCTTGCCTCAACAGGTCTTTGTGTGTCCAAGGGAGGAAAGGCATGCATAAGTGGGCTGGACTCACTTGTCCTGCCTGGTCTTCTCACGTACAGCATATTTCCAAAGGTCTCGGTCGCTGGTCATTTCCTCAGTGATAAATTCCAGACCACCTCGTTCCCTAGGCCATGCTGACTAACATTATTTTCCCTGTATAAAAACTAAATCCACCGCAGTACCCAGTATTTGCTTCACAAATTTTCCGAAATTTGAACCCCCATTTTGTGTTTGTTTACATTCTGCATAAGTTTGTTTCCGCATTGATCGCTTCAAACAATAAATTCCAGACCACCTCGTTCCCTAGGCCATGCTGACTAACATTATTTTCCCTGTATAAAAACTAAATCCACCGCAGTACCCAGTATTTGCTTCACAAATTTTCCGAAATTTGAACCCCCATTTTGTGTTTGTTTACATTCTGCATAAGTTTGTTTCCGCATTGATCGCTTCAAACAATAACTTCCAGACCACATCATACCCTAAGCCATGCTGGCTAACATTAGTTTCCCTGTATAAAAACTAAATCCACAACAGTACCCAGTATTTGCTTCACAAATTTTCCAATTCGGAATCAATGCTTGATAACATGAAACTCCTATCCATTTTCAAAGTTGAAGAAAAATTGATGCCGAAAAAAATGTGGAAAAAAATCTCCCAAAATTCACGGAATTAAAATTACACTTCGATCGTTGTACAAAACTGTAGATGAACTGTTTACGAAGCATAATCACGTGTTTTCACGAATGTACTAAAGAGATTTGCTCTGATATTCTCATTTAAATATGAATAGGTAATTACGGGCGGCTTTAGGCGGTTTGGTCACATTAACCAAAATTTTTTTCAGGCGGCTTTGGGTGGTTTGGTAACGAAAGGGTTAATGCATTATTCAAAATAAAACAGTCCTGCAATGGGTTACAAACTAATGAGATTCAATTTTGATAACTTCTCAAGTATGATGACATCAGTTCTGACAAAACTTCTGTATCATTCATTACCACACTCTCCAATCTCCTTCACACTAATCCCCAACATTGTTCTTCCTTCCCCTTCCTCTGTGTTCTCTACTCCCATCCTATTTCTATTCATTTTATTATTTGTTCTATCACTAATTTCTCACAAAAATCATATTCCTTTCTATCATGGGGTCCTCTATTTCGTTTTGCAAGCTACAAGGTAACACCAACAGTGATGGTGCCACAAAAGCATCCAGTACACTCTAAATGTTTGATAATTGATCTGAACAGCAACAATGCAGGGCTTTAGAGGACTCTTTAGTCTTGCCGATGGCAAGGCAACCTCTATAGTGCCAGTGCCATGAAAAATGCACCCTGTATTGTCTGTAAAGTGGTTGCTGTTAGGAAGAGTATCCAGCTGCTAAAAACCTGGCAATGTAGTGCTGGTGCTATGAAAATGTGGCTAGTGTTAGGAAGGGTGTCCAACTGCAGAAACCCTGCCAATATTGAGGCATTGGAAGATGTGGTCATCTGACTGTTGAATCCTGTCAAACTGAACAACACATTTCAAGTGGACATATAACGGTGATATAGTTGAGCATGGAAATGTAAGGCAATCCAGGTTTTTATCACAACTGGAATTCAAACATCAGATAACTGCTACATGAAGCTTTGGGAGTAACTCACTTTATCCCTGTTTCAGCATATTTATGGCTTGAAGGTGGTTAACCAAACACTTGATGTTATCTCATAAGCCAAACACACTGGATATGTAATGCTTCAAAAAAACGTCTGTGACCGCATTGCACATTTAACAGTGGCTGGTTGTGAGAAGGGAAATGTAGGTGGCCGTACATTTTCTAATTGTTTCATATCGGAAACATTTTTTCACGCTCAGAGTTGCTGAGGCATGGAATAAACTGCCTGCGTCAGTTGTTGACTGCCATGACACTGCATCCTTTAAGGCCCTCATGCTTTCCGAAATCCGCCAAAACTACACCTGATTATACATACACTTTAGATGAGTTGTAGTGCACCTGAGCACTGTACACAATTATTATTATTATTATTATTATCATAGTCTGTTCATATATGAATCAAACATTAGGATTCAGAATAGGGTAAATTAGGGCTAGTCTGCAGTAGCTTTATTTATTTGAGGTATATTAAAAGTGCTTGACAATCTTCACAGACTTGTGAGATAATAAACTTTGAAAATTAGTTAACTGATGATATTATGGGTTTTGTGCTTGCAATTCAAATCTATTTTGACTCTACCTCATCTCTAATCATCCCAGACTCCTCTCCTCATAAATTCTTTTAACCTCAACTCATTCATCCTTCCTCTTCTTCAATCCCCAGAATCCATCCCGGCACCTCGTTACTACCATCTTTATTTCTCTTTCCAGTTCCACTCTACTCCGATCCACTCTTACATAATGTGAATAGTCATGTATTTTCACTACAGCAAGAAACCTGTTCTGGCCCCTTCTTTCATAGTTTAACCTCTCATCACCTAGCATAGAACTGTCTTTTCTCAGTCAAAGAGGATCTCTGTCTTGTAGCATGGTAACCTAACTACTGCTGGTGCCACAAAAAAGGCACCCAGTACATTCTGTAAAGTGGTCAATGTTTGACAGGGTATCTAACTGTAGAAACATACCAAAGCAGACATTGGAGTCTGAGAATCCTCCAACCGGTCAGATCCTGTCAAACTGGAAGACAGACGTAAATAACAATGAAGGTAACAATATATGAAGCTTACCCTAATAACTTTAAACACATATATTAATATTTGTCCTACAGACATCACAACAGTAATGCATAATAGATTCACAGAAATAAAACCATTAAAAAACAAAAAACAACATTAAATTATTTAAAGAATGAAACAGTATGTGTGTGTGTGTGTATGAATATATATATATATATATATATATATATACATGCATGTAAGTATGTGTGTATATATATATATATATATATATCATCATCATCATCATCGTTTAACGTCCGTTCTCCATGCTAGCATGGGTTGGACAGTTCGACCGGGGATCTGAGAAGCCAGAAGGCTGCACCAGACTCCAGTCTGATCTGGCAGTGTTTCTACAGTTGGATGCCCTTCCTAACGTCAACCATTCCGGGAGTGCGATGGGTACTTTTATGTGCTACCAGCATGGGTGTCTATTGTGTGACACCAGTATCTGCCATGACTATAATTTCGCTAGGCTTGATGGATCTTCCACTCAAGCATGGCATATTGTCCAAGGTCTCAGTCACTTGTCTGTATAACATTCACACAAACAGTACAATCAAATAATGAAAGCTAGGAAACAAACTGGACTAAGCATGAGATAAAGAGGAGAAGATTAGCTGCAGGTAACTGGTTTAGATTAGCATTACATTCTCTTTCACTTGTTTCAGTCATTTGACTGCGGCCATGCTGGAGCACCGCCTTTAGTCGAGCAAATTGACCCCGGGACTTATTCTTTGTAAGCCCAGTACTTATTCTATCGGTCTCTTTTGCCGAACTGCTAAGTGACGGGGACGTAAACACACCAGCATCGGTTGTCAAGCAATGCTAGGGGGACAAACACAGACACACAAACATATACACACACACACACACACATATATATATATATATATATATATACATATATACGACAGGCTTCTTTCAGTTTCCGTCTACCAAATCCACTCACAAGGCATTGGTCGGCCCGGGGCTATAGCAGAAGACACTTGCCCAAGATGGTTGGTTAGCAAGCTACTTACCACACAGCCACTCCTGCGCCTATTTTATTATAACAGGAACTTAAATTCAACATCATCTACAAATCCATTTGTAGCTTATCAGTTCAAAATGAAAAAGTTTATTCTAATATTGCTTATTTTTCTGTGTCCAAAATTTATGAGTCAAAAACATGTAGAGATTACTCTATATTTTTACTAGAAGTTCAAAGGTCATATATGCATGTATGTATTAGTGTGTGCATATAACATATATATATATATATATATATATATATACAGAATGGTTGTATACTGTCAATCTAACAAGAACGTGACAGTAGGGGGTACACCACCGCTGTATAGCCCTAGGAAGCATCGAACGCCTCCTGATAGCTTTGACACATTTTTTCCCTGTGTCCTTATATACATATACGAAGGGGAGACAAACACCCCCGGCTGCCGGAACTGCATCTAGGGAGGCGTTCGATGCTTCCTAGGGCTATACAGCTGTGGTGTACCCCCTACTGTCACGTTCTTGTTAGATTTACAGTATACAACCATTCTATCGCCCCACCACCGTACATGTCTCTACGAGAGATTTAGAAATTCAATATTTCTTATATATATATATATATATATACACATACAGACAGACAGACAGACACACAGATGTGCGTGCGTGTGTGTGTAAAACAGAATTCTTCCCATTGTTATCATTATCAAGACTATTTTGTTCTTGCATGAGATAAAGATGAGAAGGTTAGCTGCAGGTAACTGGTTTAGATACACCCTTCTGTAACTTACTGAAACACTACAATTGAGATAGGTATATTTGTTCCAATATCAACATGTACACACACACACGCACATATCTCTCTTACAGCATTCATACAATATTTCTTGATAAGTTAAAACTGTTTTTCGGATGCTTTTGCTGTAGTTTTCTCTCCCCACACTGAGTTAGTGATATAACTGGTTGAGAATATGCAAGTTTACTAGGGTAATCTTGCATGTTCTCTCTTGCCATTTATCTTAGAATCTTTATCAAA
Source organism: Octopus sinensis (assembly GCF_006345805.1). Classification (NCBI taxonomy): domain Eukaryota; kingdom Metazoa; phylum Mollusca; class Cephalopoda; order Octopoda; family Octopodidae; genus Octopus; species Octopus sinensis. The sequence continues at coordinate 43,069,984 of NC_042997.1, forward strand.
GCTCTTATTTCAGACATTATTATTAAATTTTAGTGGAGGCGCAATGGCCCAGTGGTTAGGGCAGCGGACTCGTGGTCATAGGATCGCGGTTTCGATTCCCAGACCGGGCGTTGTGAGTGTTTACTGAGCGAAAACACCTAAGCTCCACAGGGCTCTGGCAGGGGATGGTGGTGATCCCTGTTGTACTCTTTCACCACAACTTTCTCTCACTCTTACTTCCTGTTTCTGTTGTACCTGTATTTCAAAGGGCCGGCCTTGTCACTCTCTGTGTCACGCTGAATATCCCCGAGAACTACGTTAAGGGTACACGTGTCTGTGGAGTGCTCAGTCACTTACACGTTAATTTCACGAGCAGGCTGTTCCGTTGATTCTGATCAACCGGAACCCTCGTCGTCGTAACCGACGGAGTGCTTCCTAAAAAAAATTAAATTTTAATATGTTGGTGGATTGGTAGAACTGTTAGAGCATGAGAAAACTTCTCAGCAATTTCTCTTCTGGTTCTTTGTGTTCTGTTTTCAAATCCTACTGAGATCAACTTTGCTTTTCATCCAACTGGGATTCAAGAGAGTAAAGTACCAGTCTCACAATGAACACAGCTGGCACCACTTGGATACACCTCTCTGGAAATCCAAGAGAGTTTTTACTTAGTTCTGCAAGGCCATCAACTGAAACATGAGGAGTATTTTCATACAATCACACCACCTCCACCACCTCCCAAAGTGCAGATGACCCTTTTGGTCTTTTGCCAAAAGGATTTCACCAACTTTCTCAATTGTGATGATTTTCTAAATAGTATTCCTGCAGAGAAAGCTTCCACATGAGGTGTTCCCTTTGCATTTAATTCCATACTGCACACACAAGATAACTCTACTCCAAAACTATCTAACTCCATTCTACCAGATCCACCATCACATATATACACAAATAAAATGTTAAATCACTTCCAGTCACTTCAGACTAACAAAAATTACTGACCCTCACAATGTCCCTTCCATTACCATCAAAGAATGCATGCCAAGCCTAACCCCTATTCTCAACAAATTCTTCAGTATCTCTCTCTTTCTCTCTTGCGGTCTATCCTGATCTTTAGAAACATGCTACAGCAGGGTCTATTCCCTAAAACAGTAACCTCAACAACCCGGTGAACTAATTCATCTGTTACTCTCTTGTTTTAAATATCTGAAAGTGGGTGGAGATAGTCATTAGCATTCTTCAAAACCTTGAATTCCTATCCCTCTTTAATGGCCACAATGGTATGATTTCAGTAACACCAGATCGACTGAAGTGTGTCAAGGAGGAGCTCACCCTGATCCACACTGATGTGTCCCAGGGTTTGAATTTTTTTGCCTTTCATATTCTTCCTTGTATATATCAATGCCCTACTTGCCATCACCTTCAATGTTGCTCTCCCGAGCAGATTATACCACATTTCAGGCCTCCTTCACCCTACAAACCTACATGTCATCTGCATCGGAAAACAATACACCCTCCACTCATATCTAAACATGAACAAAATGCAACTGGAATCCTCAAAATCCCCAAAATATGGTAGGGGCTTATCATCACTGAAGATCTGACAATTACAAACCCTCAGCATAGGAAATCCTGGCCTCTTTTGTTCAGGGCCAGAAAATACATTAGCCCCTAATAACTACTAACCCTTTACAAAGCTAAAGTGAGACATACAATGGTGTACTGTTTCCTCATATCAAGGACAGTTGTTACTGCTGCTGCTGTTATTACTACACAGACAAAATAGACCACCAAAGAAGACCACCCAAAACATGGGTCTTCGCTCTGCTTTGTCCTACTACTATGACATTGACCTCGGCTCTTCATCTTCACTCAGTCCCGTGACTCACTTGCCTCTCTTCCTCTTGTTATTAATAACGTATCCAACTCTACAAACTCAACTCTATTACATCTAGTGCTTTCTCTCTTGAACATAAGCTCTCTAGAAACTCCTTCCCTGCACTTCTTCCTGCAATTGTTCAAGGAGAACGTGATGATCCAACCTCTGTCAGCATGGAAAAGTGAGACATAAAGTGATGATGTTGACACTATTGCTAACGAACTCCCCCAACGACTGACACTTAAACCAGCACTGCACAGTTTAGAAAGTTGCAATAGCACTAGTGCTACATGATAAAATTGCCATAGGATTAAATGTTGATTTCAAATAAAAGTAAATAAATGTTAAGATAAGACAAAGGCAACCCTAACACACATTATGAGCTTCTTTCAGCTTTCATCTACCAAATCAGCTCATAAGGCTTTGGTTGGCTAAGGGCCCAAAGTGCTGTGCAGTGGGAATGAACCCAAAACCCAGCCATGTCTGTGCCTAAAATATTTCTGATGCTAATTCTGAATAATAAGCAGCAGACAAATAATGGGATTTTGATTTTGAATTTCAATTCTACAATCATAACAAAGAATGTTTTTTTGGCATTTCACATCAATTTTGAAATATTCTCTTTTAGTTTCACACAAAAGGAGCAGCTACACATTGCTTCTGGTATTTGTACAAAATGAAAGTTTGATGTCAGTCATCATCATCGTTTAACATCCGCTTTCCATGCTGGCATGGATTGGACAATTTGACTGAGGATTGGCAAACCAGATGGCTGCACCAGGCCCCAATCTGACCTGGCAGAGTTTCTACAGCTGGATGCCATTCCTAACGCCAACCACTCCAAGAGTGTAGTGGGTACTTTTACGTGTCACTGGCATGAGGGCCAGTCAGGCAGTACTGGCGACGGCCACACTCAAATGGTGTTTTTTACGTGCCAGGAGCCAGTCCAGCAGCACTGGCAACGGCCTTGCTCGAATGTTTTTCCACGTGCCACCGGCATGGAAGCCAGTTAGCTGCACTGGCAACGATCACGCTCGGATGGTGCTCTTACCGCTCCATTAGCACGGATGCCAGTCATCGAATTTGATTTCGATTTCACTTACCTCAACAGGTCTTCGCAAACAGAGTTTAGTGTCCAATGAAAGAAAGGTACGCATAAGTGGACTGGTTACACACCTGGCATAGGCCACGAGGTTATGGTCTCACTTGGCTTGCTGGGTCTTCTCAAGCACAGCATATTTCCAAAGGTCTCGGTCACTAGTCATTGTCTCAAAATGGTACTAGAAAGTCCCCAACAACTCTCCTTTCAATTGCAACTCATTTTGTCAAAAGGAAACTTGTCTGTATAACATTTTAAACTAGTCTTAACCAGATTTTTTTACAATAGGTGCACCATATCCTTACATGTTGTAGAGGCAACTAAAAACAGTATCAAGAAGGATATCCAATTGTAAAACATGCTTCACAAAGACCTGTGTAACCTGTATTGGTATGGACTGGATGGAAAAGCAGGTGTAAAGACAATGATGACATGATCGTATAATCCACTTACCTTTAATGTTATGAAGATGGAATGTATTTTCCAAAATATTCATCATTTTCTTCTGGCCATTACGGCTAGTTAAGTTAAGAAATAACATGGCATCAAGAACCGCATGGAAAGAAGGAATTTTTTGAAGCCTTTGATGTAAATGATCTGCATGGATAAGAGCAGCTAAACCTCCAGCTAGTCAAGAATAAAGAAAACAAATTACAATCAATGTGTTGTGAAGCAATACAAGGAATCAAAATTTTTTTTTTTTCAGAAAATAATAAGTCAAACAGATGCAAATTTGAGAGAGAGAGAAAAGAGAGTGAGAGAAAGAGAGAAATTTATTTACCTGATGAACCACTCAGGATAACTTTCTTAGCAGATCCTAAGTTAGTTTCAATAAGCAGGAAGTCAATAATAGCATCAAATATAGACGCACCTCTCAGGTAAATATTCCTAGAGTTGTACACAATTGGCTGTGAGCGATTTCCTAAATAAATATAAGAAATAAAGCTTTTATTTTTCAGTTGTCAAAGAGGACGTCTATACATCAATAAAAATGATTTACAGGTAGATGTGCTTGAGTTTAACTTCAGTCTTGGCAGAGGTTAACCATTTTCAGTTACTATATTTCTGCTGAAATCCATTGTTGTAATTTCAGTTAATTTTGAAAGTAATGAACATTTTAACGAAACAACTGTTATTAATTAAGCTGGTATAAGGCAGCAAGCTGGCAGAATCATTAACAAAATGCTTTGTGGTATTTCATGTTATGTTCTGAGTTCAGATTCTGCTGAGGTCAATTTTGTCTTTCATCTTTTCTGGGTCCATAAAATAAGTACTAACTGAGCGCTGGGGTTGATATAACCAACTCAGCCCCTCCCTTGAAATTTCTAGCCTTGTGCTAAAATTTGAAACCATTAATAAACTGGTGTTTTTGAACATGAATTAACATGAAATTTTGACGGAAGGTTTTAATTTAATTTAACTTTAAAACAGAAGTTTGTATCATAACCTCAAAGGTGATGTCAGGTGGTATGGTGCTTGTGAATGACACTAGTCTAACACAGTTAACTTTTCCAGGTGCCTAATCTCTACAGCTGGGCATGAGCTGAGGTACAAATTAACAAATATATAACAAAGTATCTTGCTCAGTGGTACTAAATAAGGCAATTAAGTGTATGAAAACAGGGAAAGCCCCTGGCCCATCAGGAATCACTGTAGAAATGCTTAAAATATTTGGCAGTGTTGGATATAGTCTAGTCACCTGTATAGTCAATCAGGTGATACTTGAAGGAGTCATACTCAATGACTGGTGTAGCAACACCATAGTCAATTGCTACAAAGGTGATGCATTAGGTAGGAATAATTACAGAGGTATCAAGTTGTTAGATCAGGTTATGAAAGTGACGGAGTGGGTCATAGCCCAACTAATTAGGGTGAGAGTCAGTTTAGATGAGATGCAGTTTGGGTTTGTGCCAGGGAAAAGCTGGTAAGATAGCTGCAGGAGAAATACCTAGCCAGAGATAAACCTCTGTACCGGGCTTTCGTTGACATGGAGAAAGCCTTTGATAAGGTCCTCCAATCCCTTATCTGGTAGTCAATACAGAAACTAGGGATAGATAAGTGGTTAGTGAGAGCTGTACAAGCCATGTACAGGGACACTGTCAGTAAGGTGAGGGTTGGTGATGAGTATAGTGAAGAATTCTGGATAGAGGTAGGGTTTCACCAAGGATTAGTTCTCAGCCCTCTCTTATTTATCATAGTCTTCCAGGCAATAACAGAAGGAATTCAAGACAGGATACCACTGGGAGCTTCTCTATGCTGATGAACTTGCTCTAATAGCTGAGTCACTATCAAAACTAGAGAAGTTTCAGGTGTGGTAACAAGGTCTAGAAGTGAAGGGCCTTAAAGTTAATCCAGCACAACCCAAAGTCTTAATAAGTAGGAAGGCAGACAAATCACAAATTCCTTCTGGAGAGATGGTCCCGCTCGATCTGAAGAGAAAGCATAGGTAGAAACTCCATAAGATGTACTCAGTCTAACTAAGAGGTGTAGCAATATCAAAGGAAGGCTAACTGGGAAAATAGTTTTTGTGTGTAGCAAATGCTCAGGGGCAATAAACACTGAAAATGTTCAGAAAACAGCTTCCGTCACATGCCAGAGGGAAAAACTAGAAGTAGTTCACAACTTCCATTACCTAGGTGACCAAATCAGTGGCAGGAGTAGATGCTCTGAGAGTGTAGCTGCTAGAATAAGAATAGCCTGGCAAAGATCAGAGAGCTCCTACCTCTGCTGGTAACAAAGGGCCTCTCGCTCAGAGTAAAAGGTAGAGTGTATGATGCATGTGTGTGAACAGCCATGCTACATGGCAGTGAAACTGGGCCGTGACTGCTAAGGACATGCGTAAGTTTGCAAAGAATGAAGCCAGTATGCTCTGCTGGATGTGTAATGTCAGTGTGCATACACAACAGAGTGTAAGCATCATGAGAGAAAAGTTGGACATAAGAAGCATCAGATGTGGTGTGCAAGAGAGACAACTGTGCTAGTATGGTCATGTGTTGCATATGGATGAGGACAGATATGTGAAAAAGTGTCACATCCTAGCAGTAGAGGGAACCTGTGGAAGACATATGCCCAGGGAGACATGGGATGAGGTGGTGAAGCACAACCATCAAACATTGGCCCTCATGGAGGTGATGACAAGTGATTGAGACCTTTGGAGATATGCTGTGCTTGAGAAGACCCGGCAAGTCAAGTAAGACCTTAACTGTGGCCTATGCCAGTGCAGCATAACCAACCCATTTAAGAGTACCCTTCTATCATTGGGCAATAAACTGCGCTTGCGAAAACCTGTTGAGGCAAGTGAAGTCACTGTTGTGGCCAATGTCAGTACCACCTGATTGGTACTTGTGCCGGTGACATGTAAAAAGTACCATTCGAATATGATCGTTGCCAGTGTCACATAAAGAGTACCATTCGAGCACGGTCCACACCAGTACCGGTTAACTGGTCCCGTGCCGGTGGCATGTAAAAAGCACCATTCGAGCATGGTCTTTGCCAGTGCCGCCTTGCTGGCTCCCGTGCCAGTGGTATGTAAAAAGCACCATTCGAGCATGGTCTTTGCCAGTGCTGCCTTGCTGGCTCCCGTGCCAGTGGTATGTAAAAAGCACCATTCGAGCATGGTCTTTGCCAGTGCCGCCTTGCTGGCTCCCGTGCCAGTGGCATGTAAAAAGCACCATTCGAATATGGTCTTTGCCAGTGCCGCCTTGCTGGCTCCCGTGCCAGTGGCATGTAAAAAGCACCATTCGAGCATGGTCTTTGCCAGTGCCGCCTGCTGGCTCCCGTGCCAGTGGCATGTAAAAAGCACCATTCGAGCATGGTCTTTGCCAGTGCCGCCTTGCTGGCTCCCGTGCCAGTGGCATGTAAAAAGCACCATTCGAGCATGGTCTTTGCCAGTGCCGCCTTGCTGGCTCCCGTGCCAGTGGCATGTAAAAAGCACCATTCGAGCATGGTCTTTGCCAGTGCCGCCTTGCTGGCTCCCGTGCCAGTGGCATGTAAAAAGCACCATTCGAGCATGGTCTTTGCCAGTGCCGCCTTGCTGGCTCCCGTGCCAGTGGCATGTAAAAAGCACCATTCGAGCATGGTCTTTGCCAGTGCCGCCTTGCTGGCTCCCGTGCCAGTGGCATGTAAAAAGCACCATTCGAGCATGGTCTTTGCCAGTGCCGCCTTGCTGGCTCCCGTGCCAGTGGCATGTAAAAAGCACCATTCGAGCATGGTCTTTGCCAGTGCCGCCTTGCTGGCTCCCGTGCCAGTGGCATGTAAAAAGCACCATTCGAGCATGGTCTTTGCCAGTGCCGCCTTGCTGGCTCCGTGCCAGTGGCATGTAAAAAGCACCATTCGAGCATGGTCTTTGCCAGTGCCGCCTTGCTGGCTCCCGTGCCAGTGGCATGTAAAAAGCACCATTCGAGCATGGTCTTTGCCAGTGCCGCCTTGCTGGCTCCCGTGCCAGTGGCATGTAAAAAGCACCATTCGAGCATGGTCTTTGCCAGTGCCGCCTTGCTGGCTCCCGTGCCAGTGGCATGTAAAAAGCACCATTCGAGCATGGTCTTTGCCAGTGGCCTTGCTGGCTCCCGTGCCAGTGGCATGTAAAAAGCACCATTCGAGCATGGTCTTTGCCAGTGCCGCCTTGCTGGCTCCCGTGCCAGTGGCATGTAAAAAGCACCATTCGAGCATGGTCTTTGCCAGTGCCGCCTTGCTGGCTCCCGTGCCAGTGGCATGTAAAAAGCACCATTCGAGCATGGTCTTTGCCAGTGCCGCCTTGCTGGCTCCCGTGCCAGTGGCATGTAAAAAGCACCATTCGAGCATGGTCTTTGCCAGTGCCGCCTTGCTGGCTCCCGTGCCAGTGGCATGTAAAAAGCACCATTCGAGCATGGTCTTTGCCAGTGCCGCCTTGCTGGCTCCCGTGCCAGTGGCATGTAAAAAGCACCATTCGAGCATGGTCTTTGCCAGTGCCGCCTTGCTGGCTCCCGTGCCAGTGGCATGTAAAAAGCACCATTCGAGCATGGTCTTTGCCAGTGCCGCCTTGCTGGCTCCCGTGCCAGTGGCATGTAAAAAGCACCATTCGAGCATGGTCTTTGCCAGTGCCGCCTTGCTGGCTCCCGTGCCAGTGGCATGTAAAAAGCACCATTCGAGCATGGTCTTTGCCAGTGCCGCCTTGCTGGCTCCCGTGCCAGTGGCATGTAAAAAGCACCATTCGAGCATGGTCTTTGCCAGTGCCGCCTTGCTGGCTCCCGTGCCAGTGGCATGTAAAAAGCACCATTCGAGCATGGTCTTTGCCAGTGCCGCCTTGCTGGCTCCCGTGCCAGTGGCATGTAAAAAGCACCATTCGAGCATGGTCTTTGCCAGTGCCGCCTTGCTGGCTCCCGTGCCAGTGGCATGTAAAAAGCACCATTCGAGCATGGTCTTTGCCAGTGCCGCCTTGCTGGCTCCCGTGCCAGTGGCATGTAAAAAGCACCATTCGAGCATGGTCTTTGCCAGTGCGCCTTGCTGGCTCCCGTGCCAGTGGCATGTAAAAGCACCATTCGAGCATGGTCTTTGCCAGTGCCGCCTTGCTGGCTCCCGTGCCAGTGGCATGTAAAAAGCACCATTCGAGCATGGTCTTTGCCAGTGCCGCCTTGCTGGCTCCCGTGCCAGTGGCATGTAAAAAGCACCATTCGAGCATGGTCTTTGCCAGTGCCGCCTTGCTGGCTCCCGTGCCAGTGGCATGTAAAAAGCACCATTCGAGCATGGTCTTTGCCAGTGCCGCCTTGCTGGCTCCCGTGCCAGTGGCATGTAAAAAGCACCATTCGAGCATGGTCTTTGCCAGTGCCGCCTTGCTGGCTCCCGTGCCAGTGGCATGTAAAAAGCACCATTCGAGCATGGTCTTTGCCAGTGCCGCCTTGCTGGCTCCCGTGCCAGTGGCATGTAAAAAGCACCATTCGAGCATGGTCTGGTCTTTTGCCAGTGCCGCCTTGCTGGCTCCCGTGCCAGTGGCATGTAAAAAGCACCATTCGAGCATGGTCTTTGCCAGTGCCGCCTTGCTGGCTCCCGTGCCAGTGGCATGTAAAAAGCACCATTCGAGCATGGTCTTTGCCAGTGCCGCCTTGCTGGCTCCCGTGCCAGTGGCATGTAAAAAGCACCATTCGAGCATGGTCTTTGCCAGTGCCGCCTTGCTGGCTCCCGTGCCAGTGGCATGTAAAAAGCACCATTCGAGCATGGTCTTTGCCAGTGCCGCCTTGCTGGCTCCCGTGCCAGTGGCATGTAAAAAGCACCATTCGAGCATGGTCTTTGCCAGTGCCGCCTTGCTGGCTCCCGTGCCAGTGGCATGTAAAAAGCACCATTCGAGCATGGTCTTTGCCAGTGCCGCCTTGCTGGCTCCCGTGCCAGTGGCATGTAAAAAGCACCATTCGAGCATGGTCTTTGCCAGTGCCGCCTTGCTGGCTCCCGTGCCAGTGGCATGTAAAAAGCACCATTCGAGCATGGTCTTTGCCAGTGCCGCCTTGCTGGCTCCCGTGCCAGTGGCATGTAAAAAGCACCATTCGAGCATGGTCTTTGCCAGTGCCGCCTTGCTGGCTCCCGTGCCAGTGGCATGTAAAAAGCACCATTCGAGCATGGTCTTTGCCAGTGCCGCCTTGCTGGCTCCCGTGCCAGTGGTATGTAAAAAGCACCATTCGAGCATGGTCTTTGCCAGTGCCGCCTTGCTGGCTCCCGTGCCAGTGGTATGTAAAAAGCACCATTTGAGCATGGTCTTTGCCAGTGCTGCCTTGCTGGCTCCCGTGCCAGTGGCATGTAAAAAGCACCATTCGAGCATGGTCTTTGCCAGTGCCGCCTTGCTGGCTCCCGTGCCAGTGGCATGTAAAAAGCACCATTTGAGCATGGTCTTTGCCAGTGCTGCCTTGCTGGCTCCCGTGCCAGTGGTATGTAAAAAGCACCATTCGAGCATGGTCTTTGCCAGTGCCGCCTTGCTGGCTCCCGTGCCAGTGGCATGTAAAAGCACCATTCGAGCATGGTCTTTGCCAGTGCCGCCTTGCTGGCTCCCGTGCCAGTGGTTGTAAAAAGCACCATTCGAGCATGGTCTTTGCCAGTGCCGCCTTGCTGGCTCCCGTGCCAGTGGTATGTAAAAAGCACCATTCGAGCATGGTCTTTGCCAGTGCCGCCTTGCTGGCTCCCGTGCCAGTGGTATGTAAAAAGCACCATTCGAGCATGGTCTTTGCCAGTGCCGCCTTGCTGGCTCCCGTGCCAGTGGTATGTAAAAAGCACCATTCGAGCATGGTCTTTGCCAGTGCCGCCTTGCTGGCTCCCGTGCCAGTGGTATGTAAAAAGCACCATTTGAGCATGGTCTTTGCCAGTGCTGCCTTGCTGGCTCCCGTGCCAGTGGCATGTAAAAAGCACCATTCGAGCATGGTCTTTGCCAGTGCCGCCTTGCTGGCTCCCGTGCCAGTGGCATGTAAAAAGCACCATTTGAGCATGGTCTTTGCCAGTGCTGCCTTGCTGGCTCCCGTGCCAGTGGTATGTAAAAAGCACCATTCGAGCATGGTCTTTGCCAGTGCCGCCTTGCTGGCTCCCGTGCCAGTGGCATGTAAAAAGCACCATTCGAGCATGGTCTTTGCCAGTGCCGCCTTGCTGGCTCCCGTGCCAGTGGTATGTAAAAAGCACCATTCGAGCATGGTCTTTGCCAGTGCCGCCTTGCTGGCTCCCGTGCCAGTGGCATGTAAAAAGCACCATTGAGCATGGTCTTTGCCAGTGCCGCCTTGCTGGCTCCCGTGCCAGTGGCATGTAAAAAGCACCATTCGAGCATGGTCTTTGCCAGTGCCGCCTTGCTGGCTCCCGTGCCAGTGGCATGTAAAAAGCACCATTCGAGCATGGTCTTGCCAGTGCCGCCTTGCTGGCTCCCGTGCCAGTGGCATGTAAAAAGCACCATTCGAGCATGGTCTTTGCCAGTGCCGCCTTGCTGGCTCCCGTGCCAGTGGCATGTAAAAAGCACCATTCGAGCATGGTCTTTGCCAGTGCCGCCTTGCTGGCTCCCGTGCCAGTGGCATGTAAAAAGCACCATTCGAGCATGGTCTTTGCCAGTGCCGCCTTGCTGGCTCCCGTGCCAGTGGCATGTAAAAAGCACCATTCGAGCATGGTCTTTGCCAGTGCCGCCTTGCTGGCTCCCGTGCCAGTGGCATGTAAAAAGCACCATTCGAGCATGGTCTTTGCCAGTGCCGCCTTGCTGGCTCCCGTGCCAGTGGCATGTAAAAAGCACCATTCGAGCATGGTCTTTGCCAGTGCCGCCTTGCTGGCTCCCGTGCCAGTGGCATGTAAAAAGCACCATTCGAGCATGGTCTTTGCCAGTGCCGCCTTGCTGGCTCCCGTGCCAGTGGCATGTAAAAAGCACCATTCGAGCATGGTCTTTGCCAGTGCCGCCTTGCTGGCTCCCGTGCCAGTGGCATGTAAAAAGCACCATTCGAGCATGGTCTTTGCCAGTGCCGCCTTGCTGGCTCCCGTGCCAGTGGCATGTAAAAAGCACCATTCGAGCATGGTCTTTGCCAGTGCCGCCTTGCTGGCTCCCGTGCCAGTGGCATGTAAAAAGCACCATTCGAGCATGGTCTTTGCCAGTGCCGCCTTGCTGGCTCCCGTGCCAGTGGCATGTAAAAAGCACCATTCGAGCATGGTCTTTGCCAGTGCCGCCTTGCTGGCTCCCGTGCCAGTGGCATGTAAAAAGCACCATTCGAGCATGGTCTTTGCCAGTGCCGCCTTGCTGGCTCCCGTGCCAGTGGCATGTAAAAAGCACCATTCGAGCATGGTCTTTGCCAGTGCCGCCTTGCTGGCTCCCGTGCCAGTGGCATGTAAAAAGCACCATTCGAGCATGGTCTTTGCCAGTGCCGCCTTGCTGGCTCCCGTGCCAGTGGCATGTAAAAAGCACCATTCGAGCATGGTCTTTGCCAGTGCCGCCTTGCTGGCTCCCGTGCCAGTGGCATGTAAAAAGCACCATTCGAGCATGGTCTTTGCCAGTGCCGCCTTGCTGGCTCCCGTGCCAGTGGCATGTAAAAAGCACCATTCGAGCATGGTCTTTGCCAGTGCCGCCTTGCTGGCTCCCGTGCCAGTGGCATGTAAAAGCACCATTCGAGCATGGTCTTTGCCAGTGCCGCCTTGCTGGCTCCCGTGCCAGTGGCATGTAAAAAGCACCATTCGAGCATGGTCTTTGCCAGTGCCGCCTTGCTGGCTCCCGTGCCAGTGGCATGTAAAAAGCACCATTCGAGCATGGTCTTTGCCAGTGCCGCCTTGCTGGCTCCCGTGCCAGTGGCATGTAAAAAGCACCATTCGAGCATGGTCTTTGCCAGTGCCGCCTTGCTGGCTCCCGTGCCAGTGGCATGTAAAAAGCACCATTCGAGCATGGTCTTTGCCAGTGCCGCCTTGCTGGCTCCCGTGCCAGTGGCATGTAAAAAGCACCATTCGAGCATGGTCTTTGCCAGTGCCGCCTTGCTGGCTCCCGTGCCAGTGGCATGTAAAAAGCACCATTCGAGCATGGTCTTTGCCAGTGCCGCCTTGCTGGCTCCCGTGCCAGTGGCATGTAAAAAGCACCATTCGAGCATGGTCTTTGCCAGTGCCGCCTTGCTGGCTCCCGTGCCAGTGCATGTAAAAAGCACCATTCGAGCATGGTCTTTGCCAGTGCCGCCTTGCTGGCTCCCGTGCCAGTGGCATGTAAAAAGCACCATTCGAGCATGGTCTTTGCCAGTGCCGCCTTGCTGGCTCCCGTGCCAGTGGCATGTAAAAAGCACCATTCGAGCATGGTCTTCGCCAGTGCCGCCTTGCTGGCTCCCGTGCCAGTGGCATGTAAAAAGCACCATTCGAGCATGGTCTTTGCCAGTGCCGCCTTGCTGGCTCCGTGCCAGTGGCATGTAAAAAGCACCATTCGAGCATGGTCTTCGCCAGTGCCGCCTTGCTGGCTCCCGTGCCAGTGGCATGTAAAAAGCACCATTCGAGCATGGTCTTTGCCAGTGGCCTTGCTGGCTCCCGTGCCAGTGGCATGTAAAAAGCACCATTCGAGCATGGTCTTTGCCAGTGCGCCTTGCTGGCTCCCGTGCCAGTGGCATGTAAAAAGCACCATTCGAGCATGGTCTTTGCCAGTGCCGCCTTGCTGGCTCCCGTGCCAGTGGCATGTAAAAAGCACCATTCGAGCATGGTCTTTGCCAGTGCCGCCTTGCTGGCTCCCGTGCCAGTGGCATGTAAAAAGCACCATTCGAGCATGGTCTTTGCCAGTGCCGCCTTGCTGGCTCCCGTGCCAGTGGCATGTAAAAAGCACCATTCGAGCATGGTCTTTGCCAGTGCCGCCTTGCTGGCTCCCGTGCCAGTGGCATAAAAAGCACCATTCGAGCATGGTCTTTGCCAGTGCCGCCTTGCTGGCTCCCGTGCCAGTGCATGTAAAAAGCACCATTCGAGCATGGTCTTTGCCAGTGCCGCCTTGCTGGCTCCCGTGCCAGTGGCATGTAAAAAGCACCATTCGAGCATGGTCTTTGCCAGTGCTGCCTTGCTGGCTCCCGTGCCAGTGGCATGTAAAAAGCACCATTCGAGCATGGTCTTTGCCAGTGCCGCCTTGCTGGCTCCCGTGCCAGTGGCATGTAAAAAGCACCATTCGAGCATGGTCTTTGCCAGTGCCGCCTTGCTGGCTCCCGTGCCAGTGGCATGTAAAAAGCACCATTCGAGCATGGTCTTTGCCAGTGCCGCCTTGCTGGCTCCCGTGCCAGTGGCATGTAAAAAGCACCATTCGAGCATGGTCTTTGCCAGTGCCGCCTTGCTGGCTCCCGTGCCAGTGGCATGTAAAAAGCACCATTCGAGCATGGTCTTTGCCAGTGCCGCCTTGCTGGCTCCCGTGCCAGTGGCATGTAAAAAGCACCATTCGAGCATGGTCTTTGCCAGTGCCGCCTTGCTGGCTCCGTGCCAGTGGTATGTAAAAAGCACCATTCGAGCATGGTCTTTGCCAGTGCCGCCTTGCTGGCTCCCGTGCCAGTGGCATGTAAAAAGCACCATTCGAGCATGGTCTTTGCCAGTGCCGCCTTGCTGGCTCCCGAGCCAGTGGCATGTAAAAAGCACCATTCGAGCATGGTCTTTGCCAGTGCTGCCTTGCTGGCTCCCGTGCCAGTGGTATGTAAAAAGCACCATTCGAGCATGGTCTTTGCCAGTGCCGCCTTGCTGGCTCCCGTGCCAGTGGCATGTAAAAAGCACCATTCGAGCATGGTCTTTGCCAGTGCCGCCTTGCTGGCTCCCGTGCCAGTGGTATGTAAAAAGCACCATTCGAGCATGGTCTTTGCCAGTGCCGCCTTGCTGGCTCCCGTGCCAGTGGCATGTAAAAAGCACCATTCGAGCATGGTCTTTGCCAGTGCCGCCTTGCTGGCTCCCGTGCCAGTGGCATGTAAAAAGCACCATTCGAGCATGGTCTTTGCCAGTGCCGCCTTGCTGGCTCCCGTGCCAGTGGTATGTAAAAAGCACCATTCGAGCATGGTCTTTGCCAGTGCCGCCTTGCTGGCTCCCGTGCCAGTGGCATGTAAAAAGCACCATTCGAGCATGGTCTTTGCCAGTGCCGCCTTGCTGGCTCCCGTGCCAGTGGTATGTAAAAAGCACCATTCGAGCATGGTCTTTGCCAGTGCCGCCTTGCTGGCTCCCGTGCCAGTGGCATGTAAAAAGCACCATTCGAGCATGGTCTTTGCCAGTGCCGCCTTGCTGGCTCCCGTGCCAGTGGCATGTAAAAAGCACCATTCGAGCATGGTCTTTGCCAGTGCCGCCTTGCTGGCTCCCGTGCCAGTGGCATGTAAAAAGCACCATTTGAGCATGGTCTTTGCCAGTGCTGCCTTGCTGGCTCCCGTGCCAGTGGTATGTAAAAAGCACCATTCGAGCATGGTCTTTGCCAGTGCCGCCTTGCTGGCTCCCGTGCCAGTGGCATGTAAAAAGCACCATTCGAGCATGGTCTTTGCCAGTGCCGCCTTGCTGGCTCCCGTGCCAGTGGCATGTAAAAAGCACCATTCGAGCATGGTCTTTGCCAGTGCCGCCTTGCTGGCTCCCGTGCCAGTGGCATGTAAAAAGCACCATTCGAGCATGGTCTTTGCCAGTGCCGCCTTGCTGGCTCCCGTGCCAGTGGCATGTAAAAAGCACCATTCGAGCATGGTCTTTGCCAGTGCCGCCTTGCTGGCTCCCGTGCCAGTGGCATGTAAAAAGCACCATTTGAGCATGGTCTTTGCCAGTGCTGCCTTGCTGGCTCCCGTGCCAGTGGTATGTAAAAAGCACCATTCGAGCATGGTCTTTGCCAGTGCGCCTTGCTGGCTCCCGTGCCAGTGGCATGTAAAAAGCACCATTCGAGCATGGTCTTTGCCAGTGCCGCCTTGCTGGCTCCCGTGCCAGTGGCATGTAAAAAGCACCATTCGAGCATGGTCTTTGCCAGTGCTGCCTTGCTGGCTCCCGTGCCAGTGGCATGTAAAAAGCACCATTCGAGCATGGTCTTTGCCAGTGCCGCCTTGCTGGCTCCCGTGCCAGTGGCATGTAAAAAGCACCATTCGAGCATGGTCTTTGCCAGTGCCGCCTTGCTGGCTCCCGTGCCAGTGCATGTAAAAGCACCATTCGAGCATGGTCTTTGCCAGTGCTGCCTTGCTGGCTCCCGTGCCAGTGGCATGTAAAAAGCACCATTCGAGCATGGTCTTTGCCAGTGCTGCCTTGCTGGCTCCCGTGCCAGTGGCATGTAAAAAGCACCATTCGAGCATGGTCTTTGCCAGTGCTGCCTTGCTGGCTCCCGTGCCAGTGGCATGTAAAAAGCACCATTCGAGCATGGTCTTTGCCAGTGCCGCCTTGCTGGCTCCCGTGCCAGTGGCATGTAAAAAGCACCATTCGAGCATGGTCTTTGCCAGTGCCGCCTTGCTGGCTCCCGTGCCAGTGGCATGTAAAAAGCACCATTCGAGCATGGTCTTTGCCAGTGCTGCCTTGCTGGCTCCCGTGCCAGTGGCATGTAAAAAGCACCATTCGAGCATGGTCTTTGCCAGTGCCGCCTTGCTGGCTCCCGTGCCAGTGGCATGTAAAAAGCACCATTCGAGCATGGTCTTTGCCAGTGCCGCTGGCATGTAAGTATAAACTTAAACGAAATCTTAAATATTAAGATAAAAACACATTATATAAGACGAGACACAAGAAATTTAGAGAAAGGAGAAGTTACTCGATTATATCAACCTCAGTATATGTCTGGTACTTCCTTTTATCAAGGATCAAAGTCAAAGTTGATCTCCGAGGGACAAAGAGCAACACTTTTTGGTAAATGAAACGGATTGGAGCAAGGGAGATAATTCGATGCATGATTACCTACCTTGTCCTGCATAGATAGTCATAGAAAGAAGGAAGAAGAAAATTGTTCAAAAGCTTTAACCTTGGGCCTCACTTTCGAATACGATACGAAGGTAGTTAACCTCTTAGATATTAACTCTGGTTTATATTACCTCAATAGAAGTCTGGACGAGGTTGCTAAATATGTGGACAAATCCTCCAATCATCCCCCAAATGTACTAAAATCATTAGTAAAAGACATTTCGAGGTGAATTACTACACAATTATTGGCTAATATGGATATATTTAACTCATACTCCCACTGCTATAACTCTGCTCTATCTAAGGCGGGATACAATTGGGAGATTGCATTCCTTAATTCAGAAAGTCTGACACTGAAAAGACCAAGATTTAAGCTGAACCATCTTCCAGAGTCCATCCATCATAGCATTATGATGGCTCTTTTTTTGGCCTGGGATCTTCTGAAAGTTCGTGGCACATTGGAGGCAGACAGAGATGAGACATGTCCCACATTCGACCCAGCGATTACGGAACGTATTTTCGGGTTCCGTAGATGTTGCAGGTGTGATTTTCTGGGCAGTATTCTATTTTGGAGCAGCGACCAGTACATTACCCTATGTACTATACATACACTTTAGAGGAGTTGTAGTGCACCTGAGCACTGTACACAATTATTATTATTATTATTATACCAACTAAACACAATAAAGAAAAGAAAATGTGAAAAAGGGCGAGAGCTCATCTAATTGAGTCTATAGACCTACCAGAATTGCCCATAATATTCCTATTAAAATAAAGAATAAGATGTATCACAATAATAAAATAGAATCTAAGGACAGTAAAATGTACAAAAATAGTGAGGATGAGAATAAGAAGTATGGAACCAATTTCAGTAGTAACATAAATACCGATAATGATACTGTAATTAATAATCAAACTGGAGGTTTGCTAAGTAACAGGGAGGCTGATACGATCTGCTTTCATAAACATAAGAATACTTAGAATAATAAAATGGTTTGGTATAAAATTCCTTTCAATTGCACAATCTCTACTAAGAATAATAAAATGGTTTGGTATAAAATTCCTTTCAATTGCACAATCTCTACTAATAGGTATAATAAATTTATGGCGATTTTGGAGAAAAACTTCCCAGCTTCCCCTAAGTGTAGCAAACTCTTCTCCTGTAGGAGAATCAGTTTCATATTCCGCTCTTCCAAATATAGGTACGATTATAGCCCACGAGATTGATAATAATAATAATGGTAATAGTGGATTAACCCCTAATTATGGTTGTAATAATAGTAGATATGTAAGAAACCATAATATGGATAATAATAAGAACCCACTCTTAGCTAGTAACAATGTAGTCAGCATAGATAACAGAGCCAATAAAGCCTAGACGAAACACCAAGTATCCCAAATGCAACCATTACTAGCATAATATCAAATGACATAATCCAAAACGATGGGGCCAATATAAACAGATGTAATAATACCTATTATAAAAACTCAAATACATAACACTTGATAATACTTCTATGGATTTGAGCAATACCTTGAATGGCAACACTATAAATGTTAATGATAGGGCAAGTAATGCTAATATTAATATCCACAGTTGCGATTGTAGAAAAGGATCCCAATGCCCATTTTTGGGTCAGCGTTTAGTTGAAAATGTCATATATAAATGTTTAGCAATGACAGAATTACAGAAACTAATAACTTCAATTGTATCAGGTGCTCTGTAAATAAGAGAAAATGCTTGAATAACCATTTTTTGTCCTTTAGACTTAGGCATAAAGCCAACAGTACCTCATTATCTATGAAAATATAGGAAGGATAGTGATAGTGAATTTAGCATAAAATGAGTTAGAGTCCATAGAGCTCAGCCATACACAAACAGCCGATCTATGCATCATCGTCATCATTTAGCATCTGCTTTCCATGCTCGTATGGGTTAGACAATCTGACTGGAACTGGTAAGCTGGAGAGCTGTAACAGGTTCTAGACACTACTTTGGTATGGTTTCTACAGCTGGATACCTTTCTTAGCACCAACCACTTTACATATTATGGTACCAATACTAAAGAGTTCATCATGTACTCTAAAGTTGTGTTCTTAACACTAATAGCTCAATAGTCAACTAGTAATTGTGCAATACCTTTAAGCTGTCTTACTGTGGCTAGTAGTATTTTATGGTTTGAAATATTGACTTACTGAATATAGGTGCATGTGAGTGCATTTCTGTTTTTTTGGTTAAGCTTACTTTGCAGTTACAGGACTCTGGTTCAATCTCATTGCACTTCATATGGGCAGGTGTTTTTTACTATACTTTAACTAAAGCCTTGCCAGTGAAATTTGTTAGATATCATGTGGAAGGTCATCACAAGGACAATTGCTGTTCTTGTGTAGCAGAATCAATCTATCACTGTTTAAAGTCAATACCTTGCCATTGGCTACCTTTTAGTAGAGTCTATGCTGTTTATAGACATTTGAGCTAGTTCTCAGCTTTGAGAATAACTTCTATCTTTCCTTCCATCAATCTCAGAGCTTCTGAAAAAAAAATCCCGTGTGCTACCCTTTTCCATTTCCTTTGACAAAACAGTTATGAAAAAATAAAAAAACTGAATGTTATAAAAGGTAGATAGGTGCTTGGTTCTTTTTATTTTTAGTGAATACCAATTCTCTCTCCAACCCATTACAAATGAAGTCCACAACAACAAAAAATCAAAAGCACAAAGTCAGGGGTTGGCACAGTTCTTATAACATTGACCCTTTCACTTCAATGATTCATCATTGATAAGTTATTGATACCTATAATGTAAATTTCTAAATATTAAAATGTATAATTAACATAAAACTTTTTGATTTATAAACAATAATTTTCTTATGCTTTTGTGTCATTCATTACCACATAAGAAACATTTCAAGAAATTTAATGAAAATACTAAAACAAAATTAACTATATTGATATAGTTGGAATAGTTAATGTTTATTGAGCCCAAGGGTAGCCACAGAGACCCTGCTGGTCTAAGTACACAATAGAAATGTTTGTTGTGAATTTGATCCTAACATACATGAGTTCAGTCTCCAACTTACTCAGGTAATATGTCAAAAGAGAACAGAAGAACAAAATTGCATAACAATGAAAACAGTTATTTACGGCACACAACATAGAATAAAAAAAATAACTAATAAAATGAATCATTAAAATACATGGAGACAAGAAGCATGAGAGAAAAAAAGGAGACAAACCTAAGAAAGAGCCACCATCACAGTAAAGGAAGCAGACCATATTCCAGTCATGAAAATCAGGGTTCACCAAGTCATCACTTGACATAAAACCTTCAAATCTAGCAGAAACTGGTGCTTTAAGGCTTGAACCAACCTCAGTGAAGCTTCTAGAAAGGACAGAATGAAAAAGAAGAAAGAAAATAGGTTTCAATAAAGAAGCAGCAACCAACAGATGAGCATTGATGTCTTATGATTGTTCATTGTTGTAAATTATTTACTTGTATATATAAAAAAAAAGTTCTTGTTCATGGAGAGAAGATATTGATCATTACTGGCTTAACCCTTTCATTACTGTATTTATTTTGAGATGCTCTGTGTTTCTTTTAATTACATTAAATATAACAAAATATTTAGTAAAATAACTTAGTTATCATTAAGCTAGTGTTAGGAACAGAAATTGTGACTAAGGTTTGGTGGAAGATTTTAATTCAAAACTTATGAAAACAAGACATTTGTCCTCAGAGCCAGAGCCAGTTTCAGCCGGGCTGGTAATGAAAGGGTTAAGACAAATGTTTTAAACAGATCAGAGAAATGGAAAGTTTTAGTAAGACAGAAACAGTTACTAAAGAGTCACAAACATGAGAAGTTATAGCGAAAATGAACATGCAAATATTGCAAGCACTTCCAAAGGTCTTCTGTGACTGAAAATTCTTATCATGGTAAAGGCCCAGCTTTTGTTCTGTGGTTTAGATCAGTGGTTCTCAACTAGGGTCCATACAAGATTAAAATTTGTAGTTAAAATTTATGTGCAATAAATTGCTTTTACTTCCACAATACACAAAATATTAAAATGTTTTTAAAAATACATTTCCTAATAACATTTAATTATAAAAATACAGTAGGATGTTTTTTATACACATTAAATGGCTACGGAAGACCAGTAGAGTAAAATAGGAATCAAAAAGGTCCATAAGTAAAAAATGATTGAGAACCACTGAATTGAAACGGAAACCGAGCCACTGCGGCATTGGCAGCGGAACAGAGCGCGACTGTCTACATGTAATTCTCAAATGACATTGGGTGCGAAAGTTGAAACTGCTCCTTGTTAAATGTAGCAGCAACTAGGTAGGTAAAGCTTTAAGACAAGTAGATCAGCCTAGCTAACATGATCCTAGATACTTCAAGGAAGCAGAAGTCTTCAGAGCTACACCAGAGTCTCATTGAATTATAGAACCCATCGCTTCCATTCTTCCATGGGTTGGACAGTTTGACTGAGGGCTGGCAAGCCAGAAGGCTGCACCAGGCTCCAATCTGACCTGGCAAAGTATCTACAGTTGGATACCCTTCCTAATGCCAACCACTCTGAGAATGTAGTGGATGCTTTTTACATGGCACCGGCACAAGGGCCAGTCAGGCAGTATTAGCAACAACCCTGCTCGAATGGTGTTTTTTACATGCCACCGGCATGGAAGCCAGTCAGGCGGCACTGGCAGCAATCATGCTTGAAAGGTAATTTTTAAGTGCCACTGGCATCGACCACACATGAATGGTGCTTCTTATGTGCCACTGGCACGTGTGCCAATCAGGCAGTACTGTCATTAGCCACGACAATGACTTCACTTGACTCAACAGCAGCAGTTTATTGCCCAATGATTGAAGGGTACTCTTAAATGGGCCAGTTATGCTGCACTGGCATAAGTCACAGTTACGGTCTCATTTGGTTTGCTGGGTCTTCTCAAGCACAGCATATCTCCAAAGGTCTCGGTCACTTATCATTGCCTCTGTGAGGCCCAATTTTTGAAGGTTGTACTTCACCACTTCATCCCAGGCTTTATTGCCCCTGAGCATCTGCCACACACAAAAACTATCTTCCCAGTTAGCCTTCCTTTGAGGTCCATAGCTTACACTGGGTACCTCTTATGGAGTTTCTACCTACGCCTTTTCTACAGATCAAGCAGGGCCATCTACCTGAAGGAATTTGTGATTTGTCAGCCTTCCTACTTATTAAAACTCTGGTTTTTGCTAGATTGACTCTAAGGTCCATCGATTCTAGACCATCTTTCTAGTCGCCATCTTCCCTGTTTTCCTGGCAAGGATATAATCAATTTGACTTGTGTGTCCACTAGATTGGTAGGTGAATAGGTGACTGGCAGGTTTCCCGAAGTTAGTATTACAAACCAAAAGATCATTCGCATTGCAGAACTCTTGCAGCCTGGTTCCTTCCTCCTTATCGTGAAACAAGGACGGGGGGGGGGGTCCTTATGATGGTAGATAAGTGTTCAATGGAAAATAAAGAGATAAGTAATAATAATGAGAATGTGGGATGGGTGACAAAAGGAAGTGGTGCCAAAGAGAGGGATGATTGGTGACACGAATATGAGCAGATCTCTTACACAATTACAGCTGAGTAACTAGTGCCATAGTTAGTAGAGTTATGGAGGGACGGGTGTTAGGAAATGTTGTGGAGAAGGCTTAACAAGGACAGATTGAATGCAAGGGCATATATATGCACACACATATATGAATATACATCTATATCGGTGTATACAACTGAAGTAGTGTCTAAATAAAATAGTCATTTGTATATCAAACTAAATGTATATACACCATAGAAAAGCATTTTGTCTGAGAAAAAATCTCTTCATAGACATGTTGTGTCAAAAACATAATATATATCGAAGTGAAATGATATTCTATCATTAATAAAACTGTTGTCATTAATATTGAAATAAATGAACTCACCTCTTGTAACATTCACTTTCAGTTGAACACCAAGTTCCACCTTGAAGATGGAGTATCCAGAAATTCTGTGAAGAGCCTCTACCTAGGAAAAGATAGGTAAAAGAATAAGTATTCATTGGGATAAAGAAACAAACAATAAATCAAATTGGTTTCAAATATCTTTATTGGGGTTGCTGGTGTGTAGCTCAGAGATCA
Organism: Octopus sinensis; assembly: GCF_006345805.1. Taxonomy (NCBI): domain Eukaryota; kingdom Metazoa; phylum Mollusca; class Cephalopoda; order Octopoda; family Octopodidae; genus Octopus; species Octopus sinensis. The sequence goes on from NC_042997.1 coordinate 43,092,384, forward strand.
GGGAATCTCTCTAGTCATTTCTTCTCCACATTGAGGTTACCGGTCCAGTACTATGGGCATGTAATTAGAATGTCACAGGAAAGAATCGCAAAGAGGGATTCTTCAAGCTGAACCAAATGGTAGGAGACCAAGAACAAGATGGTTCCATAATATCCATAGTGTTAGTTGGTCATGCTTAGGAATTCAGCCAGAAAGTCTAATGATGTTTGCTTCTTATAGGGCCCTACAGAGGAGGTACCTGAGGGCTAAGAACTTCCAAGGGGAAGCAACCAGATATTATGAGTTTACTAATTTCAATATAGTACAAAGGCACCCAGATGAAAAATGCCACGAAGATGATCACCACCACAACAACCCTCTTCTTTTTAGGCGCTGAATTGCTCCCCTCCTCCCCAGTTTTCAGAGTTGGCACTGTCAATGTTGGTACATTGAAAGGTAGGTCTAGTGAGATTGTAGAGATGCTTGAGAGAAGACAGGTTGATGTATGCTGCATACAAGAGGTAAGATGGAGAGGTGCTTCAGCTAGGGTCCTTACAGGCAAGGCACTTAGGTACAAAGTCTTCTGGCAAGGTAACATGGAAGGTGTAGGGGGGTGTAGGCATTCTCCTTGCGGAGAAATGGGTGGATAAGGTCATAGAGGTAGTCAGGGTTTGCGATAGAGTGCTTAAGCTCAGGTTGATCCTACAGAGTGGCACAGCTACGATTATCTCCGCCTATGCCCCACAAGCGGGACTACCAAATGATCAGAAGGACCACTTTTATGATACCCTTCTACAGGCTACTTCAAAGACTAGTGGCAAGGACCTCATCTTTGTGGGTGGAGATTTTAATGGGCATGTTGGGTACACGGTGGCCATGGTATTGGCACCAGAAATGATGAAGGAACTAGACTACTGGAATTCTGTGATGCATGTAACCTTTTAATCTGCAACACTAACTTCAAGAAGCCTGACTGCCACCTTATAAACCTATCAGTCAGGAGACTCCGCTAGCCAAATAGACTTCATCCTCACCAGACAGCGGGATGCAGGGTCGCTTTTGAATACAAAGACACTCCTGGGTGAAGAATGTATCCCTCAGCATAGACTAATCATCAGTGACTTTAAGCTTGAGGCCAGAAGGACTCCAAGAAACAAACCAATCCAGAAAAGAAGGATTTGGAAGCTAAAAAACCCTTCACATGGTCAGAGATTTAGGGACATCCTCATCAAGAAATTTGATGAGAGGGAGGAGGAGCTTCAGACGTCGGACATAGAAGGTAGCTGGGAATTCCTACAGGACAGCTTGCTGAGTGCCACAGACCGAGTCTGTGGATGGTGCAAAGTCCCTTCCAGACCTAGAGTTACGTGGTGGTGGAATAGTGCAGTAGACAAAGCCATTAGTGCAAAGAGACGGGCCTGGAAAGCCTGGAGGGATGGGGGTAGCAGGTAGCCAAAAGGGAGGCTGGGCGGCAGGTATACATAGCCAAAGATGTAGCAGAAAAGAAGAAGTTTGCCAATGTCCTGTGACGTGAGGACCAAAGAGATGAGGTATTTCGGATTGCCAGACAGTGTGTGAGAGAAAATAGTGATGTTACAGGAGAGAAATGTGTCCGCATGGATGATGGGGCACTTGCTTTTACTGTTGGTGAAAAGAAAGAGGCTTGGAGAACCATTATGAAAGACTGCTGAATGAGGAGAATGAATGGGAGGAGGAGAGCCTGCCAAATGTTGACCCAGTAGAGGGACCAGCTACCCGAATAGACAGCTCCCTTGTAGTTAAGGCAATTAAGGATATGAAACCAGGTAAAGCCCCCGGCCCATCAGGAATCACTGCTGAGATGCTTAAAACAGCTGGCTATGTGGGCTATGGCCTAGTCACCCGTATTGTTAACCAGGTAGTTCATAATGGAGTCATACCCAATGACTGGCGTAGCAGCACCATAGTCAACTGTTACAAGGGTAAGGGTGATGCCCTAGATAGAAATAACTACAGGGGTATTAAACTGTTGGATCAGGTGATGAAGGTCACAGAGAGGGTCATAACCCATCTCATTAGGGAGAGAATTTGCTTAGATGAGATGCAGTTCGGTTTTGTGCCGGGTAGAAGCACCACTGATGCTATATTCCTGGTCCAACAACTGCAGGAGAAGTACCTAGCTAAAGATAAACCCCTCTACATAGCTTTTGTGGACTTGGAGAAAGCCTTTGACAGGGTTCCCCGTTCCCTTATCTGGTGGTCGATGCTGAAACTGGAGATTGATGAATGGCTAATAAGGGCTGTACAGGCTCTATACAGAGAGGTTGTCAGCAAGGTTAGGATTGGCAACGAATATAGTGAAGAATTCCGGGTAGAAGTAGGTGTGCACCAAGGCTCAGCCCTCAGTCCCCTTTTATTCATCATAGTCCTCCAGGCAATAACAGAGGAATTCAAAACAGGATGACCCTGGGAGCTCCTCTATGCTGATGACCTGGCTCTCATAGCAGAATCACTACCGGAACTAGAAAAGAAATTTCGGGTGTGGAAGCAAGGGTTAGAATCAAAGGGCCATAGAGTAAATGTAGCAAAGACCAAAGTTATAGTATGCAGAAAGGCGAACTCAGCACACACACCCTTGGGCAGGTGGCCCTGCTCAATCTGTAGGAAAGGTGTAGGTAGAAACTCCATAAGATGCACCCAGTGTAAGCTATGGACGCATAAGAGGTGCAGCAACATCAAAGGGAAATTAACTGATAAGATAGCTTTCATGTGCGGCAGATGCACAGGGACAATAGACACCACAAGTACTCAGAAAACAGATTCCATCACACTCCAGGGGGAAAAACTAGAAGTAGTTGATAGTTTCCACTACCTGGGTGACCAAGTTAGTAGTGGAGGTGGATGCTCAGAGAGTATCACCACTAGAATACGAATAGCCTGGGCAAAGTTTAGAAAGCTCCTACCACTACTGGCGACAAAGGGTCTCTCACTCAGAGTGAAAGGTAGATTGTATGATGCATGTGTGCGAACTGCCATGCTTCACGGCAGTGAAACATGGGCCGTGACTGCAGAGGACATGCGTAGACTTGGAAGAAATGAAGCTAGCATGATCCGCTGGATGTGTAATGTCAGTGTGCACGCACGACAGAGTGTAAGCACCTTGAGAGAAATGCTGGACATAAGAAGCATCAGATGTGGTGTGCAAGAGCGACGCTTGCGATGGTATGGTCATGTACTGCGGATGGATGAGGAGAGATGTGTGAAGTGCCACTCCCAAACAGTTGAAGGTATCAGGGGGAGAGGTAGACCCAGGAAGACATGGGATGAGGTAGTCAAGCATGACCTCAGAGCGTTGGGCCTCACTGAGGCAATGGCGAAGGACCGAGATCTCTGGAGATATGCTGTGACTGCAAAGACCCGGGCTGCTTCCTGCATCAGTTCCGCATAGCCCCTGCCCATTCAAAGTACCCTGGATCCCAGAACGTCCCGCTGTGCTTGAGGAGACCTGTTGAGTCAAGAACATGAACATCGAAATAAATATCAATGGAAATAGTAGTTGTGATGCCTGTGCCGGTGGCACATAAAAAGCACCATCCGAACGTGGCCGTAGCCAGCGCCGACTCGACTGGCTTCTGTGCCGGTGGCACATAAAAAGCACTATCTGAACGTGGCCGATGCCAGCGCCGCCCCGACTGGCTTCTGTGCCGGTGGCACATAAAAAGCACCATCCGAACGTTGCCAGCGCCGCCTTGGCTGGCTTCCGTGCTGCTGGCACGTTAAAAGCTCCAACCGATTGTGTACGATGCCAGACACCCCCCCCTGTCACCTGTGCAGGTGGCACGTAAAAAGCACCCACTACACTCGCGGAGTGGTTAGCGTTAGGAAGGGCATCCAGCTGTAGAAACTCTGCCAGATCAGACTGGAGCCTGGAGCAGCCCCTGGCTTCCCAGACCCCGGTTGAACCATCCAACCCGTGCTAGCGCGGAAAACGGACGTTAAACGATGATGATGATTGAAATTTAAAATAATCTGTAAACCAGGCATCTTTGTCCATTTCCCTTTTTCATTATCTGTTAATTCTAAATTAGACACCGTATTGTTTGAATAAGGATAGCAGAGTTCACTGTAACTGGAATGCAACTGGTTTGACTTAGCCAATCCCTGCTAGAATGAAAATGAACAACAATGTAAAGGAAGGGCAGATGAACAATATAGAATTACAAAGTTTACATAATCTACCACTGAAAACTATTATTTTTATAGTCTTTCCAACTTATTTTGTGAGAGGGTCCTGAAGGCCATTTCATTTGCCCTGCTTCAGGGCATAATACAATGGCTTTAGTAATGTTTAAAGTCATGACTAAGGGATCAACAGTATAGCTCATAGTAATTTCACAGAAAAATTCTATTGTGACATGAGTTTTTTGATTTATAAAACTTGACACTTTTTCACTAAACAAAAGCAAAGACACAAACTAACATGACAATCAAAGCAACATTTTAAAAGCTAAAATTTGACATTTCAATTTTTTAAATAAATAACAAGGAAAACCTTTATCATATAGTTATTTAAAAAATCAGTGGAGGCGCAATGGCCCAGTGGTCAGGGCAGCGGACTCGCGGTCATAGGATTGCAGTTTCGATTCCCAGACCGGGCATTGTGAGTGTTTATTGAACGAAAACACCTAAAAAGCTCCACGAGGCTCCGGCAGGGGATGGTGGTGATCCCTGCTGTACTCTTTCACCACAACTTTCTCTCACTCTTACTTCCTGTTTCTGTTGTACCTGTATTTCAAAGGGCCGGCCTTGTCACTCTCTGTGTCACGCTGAATATCCCCGAGAACTACGTTAAGGGTGCACGTGTCTGTGGAGTGCTCAGCCACTTACACGTTAATTTCACGAGCAGGCTGTTCCATTGATTCGAATTCAACCGGAACCCTCGTCGTCGTAACCGACGGAGTGCTTCCATCCCATTTAAAAAATCATAAAATATTAAATTAAGAATGTTAAACGAAAAACCTTTCAATAAAAAAAATGATTCAAAATAAAATGCTTTCTGGAAAATGGTTAAATTACTGTTTTAGAATAGTCGTAAGAGAAAATGAAATGTGGATTTCCTCCAGTATTTCTTTGGCTAGAAAGAAATATCATAATATCACAAAACATTCAAAAGACACATGTAAATGACATAAAACCATAAGACCTAGCTAATTTAAAATGTTACCATCTTCCACCTGACGCATACCAGCATGGAAAGTAGATGCCAAATGATAATGATGATGAGACAGAAATCACGAAGATAATTTTACCTGAGTAATAAGATCAAACTTACCATTTCGAATATAATAGCCTGCAGGTGATCCATCTAAGCAGAAAGCTTCTCGCTCTTTGGCAAAGTCTTCAGGAAGCACAACCAGCTCACCATCAGTATCACTCTCAGCATGGAAGCTGACAAATGTGTTTCTTAGGTTGGATACAGTCCACACTACAAGCACAATTGTCACTAAGAGGATGACACATAAAAGTTGTATGTGACATCTTCTCAGTGTAAATGTTGGCATGAGCAGATGAGGCCGATGTAAGGAAACCTTGGCTGGGACAAACATCATACATGACTCGGGGTGGAGCTGCCGTTGCAAAGAATGGTGAAGAATTTTTCCAGAGAGAGGGGTTTTATCGACCTCTTGACAAGACATCGCTAAACAAATATAAAAGAGAAAAATGTTTTGTTAGAAAACAAAAATAAAACTTGTGTAAAATATATATATATATATATATATATATATATAGTTATGGAGTATGTTAACCTCTTAGTATTTAAACTGGTCATATCAGGTCCGAAATATTCTCCTTGATTTATGTTCAAACCAGCCAGATTCAGACTCTCATGCAACCATACAGAGCTATTTTAAAAATATATAGTCACATCATTGAAATCTTGAAACGATGAGGTAATGCACGATTAATTCAAACCAATTTCAATAAATACGTATGTTTGACAGAGTAATCTGAATGCTAAAAGGTTAAAGAGAAAAAAGCCATTGTTTTTTAAACATTTCCTTTTTTCTATGATAATCAACTGGCTTTATTAGGTTTTCTCAATAACAAAAGGAGAGAGAGAGAGAGAGAGAGAGAGATAAGGAAAGGGAAAATCCACACCAAACTCGTGTTCTGAATTTGGAAAAGGTAACAAAATGTTTATATCAAGAATTAAAAAAAAAAAAAAAAACCATTCAGAACAAATGATTTTAATTCAGTCCTTTTTCCTACCTTTCTCTGTTGCTTTCTTTCATACCCAGGTATTGCTTTAATGGATACATTTCCGCTTTATAAAGTTGCCATAAAACAAATTTGGTGGTTTAAGTATTTTTACTAAATGTTCATATCTAAAAAAGAATAAAACAAAATATATTGATCAACTTTGAATCTGAGAAATATGAAGAAGGACTTGTTCATTGATGACAACTGTTTTCTAATTCTGCAAAGAATTTTTTTAAAAAATTGCTTTCAAGGTGATATAAGGAATTGCCTGAAGAATGTAATGAGAATGAAAGAATAGTAACAATAGGAATAATTTTACAATAGAAGATTTGACTGAAATCAAAAACAGTTGGTATGTTGGCAGGAAACTGCATGACTGTTAATGCAGATTTCTACCAACATACCAAAGCAAAAAAAGAAACTGAATGATGCTAATGATCAAAAGAATGTTTAGAATGAGCGTATATTATGCTATCAACACCAGACTTCTCTAACCTAGATAAAGCTTTATTTTGAGTTGCTGCTCTCTCAGATGGATTACCTTCCAGGTAGATTGATGAGTTGGCATCTCTAAATGCAAGTTGCAGCTTCAGTATTGCGAGACGTGATGCCTTTTTCTTTTTTTTTTTACCTAAGAAAAGATAACTCCAGGTGTTGAGATAGTGACTGGTTTCTGTCTTTTTAAGCAGATATTAATTACTAGTGCAAAATGACAGACTGCATGAAACATAAATTAGGTGGGGGTTTTTTTTCTTCTTCTTTTTGGCTTAGTCAAAACTAAAAGAGCAATACCTATGACTGTGCAGGGTCTCCATGACTAAATAATACTGCAGTAAGCAGCTGTACATTGCAAGATATTGAGTTATCTGTAAACTGGGGATCTTGTTTAAATCATTGCAACAGTGATAAAAGCACCCAGGGGCTAGGAGATGGTGTTAAACCAAGCAATGAAGATAGCCAAGAGATAGTGTAGAGTGTGATGACCTTCCATATAATTTCTGTTTATCCAGTTTCACATAAGGCTTCAACTAAGGTAGAGATGATACTTATCCAAGGTGGAGAGCAGTTAAATTGATTTCAGAACTGTAGCTATGAAGCAAACTTTTTAACTACATGGCCATGCTTTGTTCCATATATACAAGGTGATATCAAAAAGTTCCTGGGCTAGTTGTGGTGGACCAACAGATGACAGCACACGGTTGCTTCACAGTGAGAGCTAGCAGTGACCTTCATGAGACAGTGTGCCGAGTGACAATGCTGTGTTTATTTTGCAAGTTGTGAAATTTGTGATTTTGTGATTACGTGTGTCTGCTGTAGTCTGTGATTTTGTCATGGACAGGAACAAAGAGCCAACGTGAAATTTTGTGTTAAACTTGGCAAGTCTGCTGCAGAGACATTGAGAATGCTTTGGCAAGCTTATGGCGAAGAGGCAATGGGTCATACATAATGTTTCAAGTGGTATAAGCACTTCAAAAGCAGAAGAATGTCCCTGGAAGATGACAAGCAATCTGGAAGACCTGCCATGAACATCACCTCCAGGAATGTGGTATTGTGCAACAAGAATTCATTCCCCAGGGCCAGACCAGCAATCAAGATTTCTACTGTGATGTTTTGAAGCATTTGGGGGAGGACATTCAGTGAAATCAAGCAGATCTGTGGAGCGTGAAGAATAGGATTCTTCACCAAGCTCTCCTTGCGAGTTTCTTGCCAAAAACAACATGCTATCCCTTCCGCACGTGTCCTACACACCAGATTGAGAACCTGTGGATTTCCATCTCTCCCCCAAGATGAAAAGGAAACTCAAAGGTCACCATTTTAACACTGTTGTTGAAATCCAGAGTGAATCATAGAAGGTCCTTGACTTGCTTACAGAAAACAACTTTCAGGCCAGATTCCAAAAGTGGCAAAAATGCTGGGATTGGTGTATTGCTGTGCAAGGTGACTATTTCAAAGGAGATGATGTTAAAACTTGGGTAAATAATTAGGTAGATAATTATTATACAAAACTAGCTTGAGAAAACCCATTAAGCCAAGTGAGATCATAGTTGTGGTTGATGTCAGTGTCGCTGAACTGGCATGTAAAAAAACACCCGTTGAACATTGGGTGATCTGCTGTGCTAGAGAAGACCGGTCAAGCCAAGTGAAATTGTAGTCATGGCCAATATCAGTTGTGTGTGACTGGCACCCATGCCAATGATGCATAAAAAGCACTGTTCAAATGTTGAGCCTCATGGAGGCAGTGACAGGTGACTGAGACCTTTGGCAATATACCGTGCTCGAGAAGACCGGTCAAGTCAAGTGAGATCATACTTGTGGCTGGTGCCAGTGTCATGTAAAAAAACATCCACTACACTCTTGGAAGGGCATCCAGCTGTAGAGACCATAATCAGACTGGAACCTGGTGCAGCTCCCCAGCTTACCAGTTCTATCAAACTGTCCAACATGGAAAATGGACATTAAATTATGAGTCTGGAAACCTTTTGATACCATCTCGTATATGAAAGCACATAGTATATGAAATGTAAGCATTGCATGTAGCACTCTCAGCGATGAAAGGAAATGAATATTATCTGTTAAATATGCAATATCAACTTGCATGAAAAATGGAATGTAACTTAACTGAGAGGGTGCTGGATGTTGAAAGCATCATCCAATGATTGTAGGAAAGGCAGGAGCATTGGTATAGGCAAATGTTAACTTGTCTAACTCTGACTACAGGATCTCTTGAGAATGGAATATTGGAGACATTACCTGCATCTACAACACTGCTAACTAAAACGTGTTAATTATACAATGATCCTGCTTCTTACATTGAACTTACTTATAACTAGTGGACAGAGCCAGTGAGAAATGTTGGTTACAACACATTACTGATGGGATATGAATTGTTGATATTTTAGCAAGTGGTCCAACACACCATCAGCTTAGTTGTGATTCTAAGCTTCTCATGTGCCAGAAAGGCATTCTGCATTTCTTAGTCTTCAATAATATAAACTACAGAATTCTTTTTTCTTATCTGCTCTCACTTTTCAATGTTATTGTTCAATGCTGTGTTAACAAGTGTTAGATAAATTAGAAGCATTCCAATAATAGAAAAAAAGGAGGGGGGGGGAAGAAAAAGTAGATAAAAAAAAACAAAACATTAAATGATAGAAGTAAAGTGGAATCAATACTGCAAAAATAGTCCAAATAGTAGAATAAATTTTATTGTGATAATGAAGAGAAATCAAAGGGTTTGGGTAGAACCATTTGAGAGAGAGAGAGAGAGAGAGAAAAAGAGAGAAAGAGATAGAGAAAGAGAAAGAGATAAAATCTCAACTGGTTTTGTAAGATAAATAAATCAAAACAGACTTCCCTTTTTCCTCATTATGTAAAATCTATTCCACAATTGTTGGCGTTAGGAAGGGCATCCAGCCGTAGAAACACTGCCAAATCTGACTGGGCCTGATGAAGCCTTCCGGCTTCACAGACCCCAGTTAAACCGTCCAACCCATGCTAGCATGGAAAACGGACGCTAAATGATGATGATGATGATGATGAATTTGTCAGTGCAGAAGATTTTTTCTCTCATATTCTCAACTGTTTTACTATACAATCCTTTGCCTTGTTAATGATTATTTTCCTAATTTCTTAATCCTAATCTCAAAAACGTTACCATTCTAGAGTAAGCATAAGTATAGTTGATTAACTAGGACTTTGTTATAGTTCTATAACTCAGCAGTTTAAGAATCAGTGTCTTTGAACCTAAAATGGAATGGAATGAAGAAACCATGGTGAGGCACTAAATTACTGGCTTTAGGAATGAAACTGAGTCTGATGACTAATCTGTTTGGAAATTTGATCAGGGTCAACTGGTGGTGGTGACCCCCTTCGGTCAGACACTGACCATGGGTTTGCACCTAGAGATTTACCCTCTGAGGCACAAGTCTGGGCAAGGTTGTTTTATGGAAGACCATCAGTCACCTATGCATACCGGCCTCCCCTCTCCACGTCACCGATATTATCCAAGGGAAAGGCAGATACAGCTTGGCACCTGTGACGTCGCAACTCATTTCTACAGCTGAGTGAACTGGAGCAACGTGAAATAAAGTGTCTTGCTCAAGAACACAACACGCGCCCCGGTCCGGGATTCGAGCTCACAACCTCACGATCGTAAGCTCGACGCTCTAACCACTGAGCCACATGCCTTCAGGGTCAACTAAATATATAAATAGACCATAGTCCTAATGAAAAACTTTCCTAGTTTTCAGTAACAATAATCAGTGTTTCAGGTTGAATACCTATTTACATAAGAAGTGTAACTACCTGAATCACACCTGAATCCTGACACTATGTGACATCGCATAGACCCTATTATCAATAGTGTAACATTGATTGTTTAAGGAGCTTGTCCAGAGTTTTTGCAGTGTGTTTAAAAAACAGCTTTAACCCTTTAGCATTTAAACCGGCCATATCCGGCCAAAAGTATTCTACCTGTTTTATGTTCAAACTGGCCAGATCTGGTCTCTCACACCAACCCTACAATATCGTTTTAAAAATTAACAGCTACCTCATCAAAATCTCATAGCTCCAAGATAATGCCTGATTAGTTCAAGGGAATGTTGATAAAAAAGGATTAATTTGGGCAGAATAATGCGAACACTAAAGGGTTAAGGGCCCTCTTTAATACATGACAAAGTCTGAGGATGAGCTCCATAAACTATCAATTAGATGTTCATTAACCACTTGATTGCCAGCCCAAACAGGACAAGGTGGTACCTCTACTTGATGCCATCTGAAAACCGAATGACTTCTCTCTTGTATGCTACTGATTCCTTAAAAGAAACCAAGTCTACCATGGTAGCTATGTTAATAGCAAGATGTGTGGAAGCACTCCGTCGGTTACGACGACGAGGGTTCCGGTTGATCCGAATCAACGGAACAGCCTGCTCGTGAAATTAACGTGTAAGTGACTGAGCACTCCACAGACACATGTACCCTTAACGTAGTTCTCGGAGATATTCAGCGTGACACAAAGAGTGACAAGGCCGGCCCTTTGAAATACAGGTACAACAGAAACAGGAAGTAAGAGTGAGAGAAAGTTGTGGTGAAAGAGCACAGCAGGGATCACCACCATCCCCTGCCGGAGCCTCGTGGAGCTTTAGGTGTTTTCGCTCAATAAACACTCATAACGCCCGGTCTGGGAATCGAAACCGCGAGTCCGCTGCCCTAACCACTGGGCCATTGCGCCTCCACTAATAGCAAGATACTGGTTTACTTGCTTCAGTCACTGAACTCCAAACATTCTGGAACACATCCTTCAAGGGTTTTAGTTGAGCATAGAAACCTCATTACTTATTTTATCTACTTTTACAGAGTGGCAATGTTACTTTCTGAACAGTAAATGGCGCAGGAGTGGCTGTGTGGTAAGTAGCTTGCTAACCAGCCACATGGTTCCGGGTTCAGTCCCACTGTGTGGCATCTTGGGCAAGTGTCTTCTACTATAGCCTCGGGCCAACCAATGCCTTGTGAGTGGATTTGGTAGACGGAAACTGAAAGAAGCCTGTTATCATCATCATCATCGTTTAGCGTCCGTTTTCCATGCTAGCATGGGTTGGACGGTTCTACTGGGGTCTGTGAAGCCTTCTGGCTTCATCAGGCCCAGTCAAATCTGGCAGTGTTTCTACGGCTGGATGCCCTTCCTAACGCCATGTATATATATATATGTATGTGTGTCTGTGTTTGTCCACCTAGCATTGCTTGATAACCGATGCTGATGTGTTTATGTCTCCGTCACTTAGCGGCTCGGCAAAAGAGACCAATAGAATAAGTACTGGGCTTACAAAGAATAAGTCCCGGGGTCGATTTTCTCGACTAAAAGGCGGTGCTCCAGCATGGCCACAGTCGAATGACTGAAACAAGTAAAAGAGTAAAATGCCAAATACAAACATGGACATTGATGCATAAACTCATTCACACATACACAGAACTGGCTTCTGCACTGTTTCTGCCGACCAGATTTGCTCATAATGTATTACTTAACATTGTAAGTAGAAGGCATTTGTCCAAGGTGCAATATAGGGTTATGGAATCGGAAGCCATTATTGGGTACAATTTTAGTGACTCCATATCAAAATTTCTAATTTCAGATATTAATATGACTATTTTCTGTACTGGAAATAATCAAATCAAATTTAAGGTCTTCTATAAAGGAGGAGCTGGTAGAAGAAAATCAATGCTTGCTTGGCTTGATGGATCTTCTCAAGCGTGACATAATGCTTAAAGGTCTCAGTCATTGCCCCCATGGGGCCCAACACTCGAAAGGTGCTTTTTACATGCCACCAGCAACAGCCATGACTATGATTTCACTTGGCTTGACGGGTCTTCTTCTCAAGCACAGCAAATCACCAAAGGTCTTGGTCACTAGTCATTGCCCACGTGAGGCCCAATGTTCGAAAATCATACTTCACCACCTCATCCCATGTCTTCCTGGGTCTACCTCTACCACAGGTTCCCTCTACAGTTAGAGATCGGCACTTCTTTATACAGCTGTCCTTGTCCATACACATCACAAGACCATACCAGCGCAGTCATCTCTCTTGCACACCACATCTGATGCCCAACTTTACTCTCAAGATGCTTACACTCTGTCAAACATGTACACTGACATTGCATGTCCAGCAAAGCATACTAGCTTCATTTCTTTCAAGTCTATGCATGTCCTTGGCTGTCACAGCCCATGTTTCACAGTTGTTTGCACACAGGCATCATACAATCTGCCTTTCACTCTGAGGGAAAGGTCCTTTGTTGCCTGCAGAGGTAGGAGCTCTGAACTTTGCCCAACCTATTCTTATTTTAACAGCTATGTTCTCAGAGCATCCACCTCCACCACTAACTTGGTCACCTAGATAATGGAAGCTATCTACAACCTCTAGCTTACCCACCTGGCAATTGATGGAGTCTATTTTCTGTACATTGTCAGTGTTTATTGTACCTGTGCATCTTCTACATACAAAAGCTATTTTCCCTGTCAACCTTCCTCTAATATTGCTGCATTTTTTATGTGTCCAAAGCTTACACCAGGTGCATCTTATGGAGTTTCTACTTACACCTTTTCTATAGGTCGAGTAGGGCCATCTACCCGAAGGGATCTGTGATTTGTCTGCCTGCCTGCCTACTTACTATGACTTTGATTTTTGCTAGGTTATCTCTAAAGCCCTTTGATTCTAATCCTTGCTTCCATACCTGGAACTTCTATAGTTCTGGTAGTGATTCAGCTATAAGAGCAAGGTCATCAGCATAGAGGAGCTCCCAGGAGTAGCCTGTTTTAAATTCCTGTTATTTTCTGGAGGACTATGATGAACAAGAAGGGGCTGAGTACTGATCCTTAGTGAATCCTTATTTGTACATTGAATTCTTCGCTGTACTCATTGCCAACCCTCACCTTACTGGTAACATCCCTGTACAAGGCTTGTACAGCTCTCATCAACCACTTGTCTATCCCTAGTTCCTACATTGACCACCAGATAAGGGATGTGAGAACTCTGTCAAAAGCTTTCTCCAAGTCAACAAAAGCCAGGTACAGAGGTTTATCTTTGGTTAGGTATTTCTCCTATAGTTTCCTTACCAGAAATATAACATCAGTGGTGCTTCTCCCTGGCACAAAACCAAACTGCATTTCATCTGGACTAGTTCTCTCCCTAATTAGTTGGGCTATGACTCTCTCTGTAACTTTCATCACCTGATGCAACAATTTGATACCTCTGTAATTATTTCTATCTAAGACATCACCTTTACCTTTGTAGCAGTTGACTATGGTGCTGCTATATCAGTCATTGGGTATGATTCCTTTGTGAACCATCTGATTAACAATACAGGTGACTAGGCCATATCCTACTCTACCAGATATTTTAAGCATTTCAGCAGTGATTCCTGAAGGGCCAGGGACTTTCCCTCTCTTCATATCCTTAATTGCTTTATCTACCAAAATACTGTTGATTCAGGTAGCTGGTCCCTCAATTGGGTCAACATTTGGCAGACTCTACTCTTCCCATTCATTCTTCACATTCTGTAGTCTTTCATAATGGCATTTCCAAGCCTCTTTCTTTGCAGAATCATTAAGTGCAAGTGCTCCATCATCCATGTGAACACATTTCTCTCCTATGACATCACAAATTTCTCTCACACACTGTCTTGCAATCCAAATCACATATGCAAACATCTTTTCTACTTCTTCCTTGGCTAAATATACTGGTCTTCTAGCTTTCCTTCTGGCTATCTGATACAGTTCCCTGCTACCTCCACTCTTCCAGGCTTGTTTCTTTGCTCTAATGGCCCTGTCTACAGCATCATTCCACCACCATGTTACCCATGGTCTGGATGGGACTTTGCACCAGCTGCAGATTTGGTCTGTGGCACTCAGCAAGCTGTCCTGCAGGAATTCCCAGCTGCCCTCTAAGTCTATAGCTCCTCTGTCTCATCAAATTCCTCAATTAGGATGTACCTAAATCTCTGACCTTAAGCTTCCAAATCCTTCTTTTCCAGATTGATTTGCTTCTTGACATCTTTCTGACCTCAAGTCTAAAGTCACTAATAACTAGTCTATGCTGGTGGGTACATTCCTCACCAGGGAGGGTCTTTGTATTTAAGAGCAACCATGCATCCTGCTATCTGGTGAGAATGTGATCGATCTGGTTAGCAGTCACCTGCTTTGCAGGTTGTCAGGCGGCGGGCTGGCTTCCTGAAGTTGGTGTTGCAGATTAATAGGTTATCTGCATCACAGAACTCCAGTAGCCTTGCTCTCTCTTCGTTTTGGGAACCAATTCCATGGCCCCCATGTACACCATGGAAGATACCAGGCTGCCATCTGACATGTCCATTGAAATCCCCAGCCATGAAAATGAAATCATTGTCACTTGTCTTTGAGGTAGCCTGTATAAGAATATCATAAAAATGGTCCTTCCGTTCATTTGGTAGGCTCCGCTCTTTGATGAATTTTTTAGGAATAAACTATTCAATATTTTACAAAGTAATTTTTATTTTATTTAAGCCTTTAGAATTCAGATTACTCTGTCAAATGTAAAGCTTCTATATTCGAATTGTTTTGAATTAGTCAAGCATTATTTCATAGCTCTGAGATTTCAATGATGTGATTGTTTATTCTTAGAATGACATTGTAGAGTAAGTGCGAGAGGCCAGATGTGGTCAATTTGAATACAAAACAAGTAAGATATTTGGGTTGGATATGGCTAGTTGAAATGCTAAAGGGTTAATGTAATCTTACATGTTACATTCATATAAATTTTATATTCAGACAATGCTTTAATCTCAAAAAGGAAGGACAATATATTTTGTTGAATTTATTTCTTTTAAAATAGTCATCAGTTAAGTTGCTTAACCCTTTTGTTACCATATTACTCAATACACTGCAGTTGTTTAAATTAATTTTGAAAATTTTGAAGAATTTATAAAATAACTGTCATTATTAAGCTGGCATTTGGAAGATAAATCAAATACAAAATTTTTATGGAAGTTTTATTTTAGATCATTTTAAAACAGAAAATTGTGTTGTAGAACAAGAGGACAGTGTTTTTTACGTGGCACCAGTACAGGTGAGATCAGTTTTGGTATGGCTTTTACAGCTGGATGCCTTTCCAAATGCCAACTACTTTACAGTATTGGGTGTCTTTCAGATTCTGTCTACAAAGTCCATGCACAAGGTTTTGGTCCGTCTGATGCATTGTGGGAGACACTCAATGAACCTAATGGAGACGCTAATATATTGGCTCAAATGCTATTTATCATACTTGTAATTGTGTATTTTATTCTTTAAAAATATTAGATATACAAATGCAAATGGGAAGAGCTATGGCTTCCCAACCATATGGTTTTAAATTCAGTCTCACTGTATGGCACCTTTGACAAGTGTCTTCTATAACAGCCCTGGGTTGACCAAAACCTTGTTGGTGGACTTAAAATGGAAACTGAAAGAAGCCAATCGCAAGTGCGCGCGGGCGTGTATATATCATATATGTGTGTATTTACGTCAGAGAATTTTGTCACGGATGGATGGGCATTGTGGTGTAATTACAAAAAAAAAAAACAACCAAAATCAATAATAATAAAATGTGGATTGTATAAAACATTTGGTTTGTCTGAAATAGTGAAACGTAAACAAAAAAAAAATTGATTACTTTTTCTCATTTTTCCGAAATTTCTGCTGACTTTTATACATCGCTATACCATAACTAATGTTCTTTTTTTCCAAATGTTTGTAATGTTTTTTTTTATAACAAAGTCATAAAAACTTGAAATTTGGACGAAGTGGCTAATCGATTACATCGATCTGAATGTTTGAGAGGGACTTTAATTATTGACCTCTAGGCGGAATTTGAACTCAGAATGCAAAGTAGGCAAAAATGCCGCCAATCATTTCGGAACTGACTCCCTGAATGTTTGTAATGAAATACGTATAAGTTAAATGTTTTCTTTTCTCTCCTAATAATACTTTTAATGCTTTTAAAAGTGAAAGCAGTTCTGACACTAAATCATTTTATCAAAAAATTACTGATGTTTCTAATTTAAGACTTCTAAGCTGCTTTTTTCTCTTCTCATAATACTTTTAAACTAAAATATTTTTGCTCGTTTGACTTCAAGAGGTAAGCAGTATTTTGCTTTCGTTTCAGTATTTCAAATAAACCATATTTATGATATGATTCTCCACGTTTACCTAGACTATTTCCTAACAAAC
>NC_042997.1:43114331-43124331 GCF_006345805.1 Octopus sinensis
TCCATCAATCTGGTTGTCAGACTTTATTACCGTTTTTAACCCCAGGACACGGTAGTAACGTTGAACAGCCGTATTGACGTGGCGATAAACATTACTTCTCAGTATAGTCATTATTTCATCTCTTATAGAGATTGTCTATCTAGCTATTTTGCTTAAACCAGGAGTTTCTCAACCATTTTTTTTATCTATAGACCCCCTTTGATTGCTATTTTATTCTGGTGAACCCCCGTAGCCATTCGATGTCTTTTATAAATGTTTTCAGACTCAGACATTAATTTGTGTCGGTTGAACAATGGAAAATGTTAGAGAAAGAAATCTAGCTGTTTCTTGCAAAACATACCAATACATATGTCTAAAGCAAACATTTTTCAGGAGCCCTTAAAATTCTATTGTGGGTCACCAATTTACTATTTTGTTGTGTGGACCCCAAAAATCTGATGTGGATCTTCAGGGGCTATTTGGATCCCAGTTGAGAATCACTGGCTTAAACGATATTTGTTTTAAAATGACATACATTTAATAATTATGAAATATTATTTCAATATTTCTTTACGATAGTAGCACAACTCTACAAGTGGACCAATTGGAGTCCCTGGACCAGTAGATTTTGGGGGCCGCTACGATTTTGCTAATTCAAAACATAAGACAATAAAAAGGCTCCAAACAGTTTGAAGAGGGACTCTTTAATGGCTTTTTAAACCTAGAAGGGTCCAATAATTTTTTTTTAAAGTGCTCAATAATTTTGAAAGAATTCTTGGATTATAAATATTTAAACAAATTACTTGATTGCTGTAAATATATTTAAAAACTTTTATCTTCAAGCTTTTGGTTTCTCTGAATTAAAGTCCGTCTTCTTCCCCCGCAAGCTTGTAGGGCCTTGGGCCATGACCCATATCGGCCCACACATAAATCTTGCCCGGTGTATTGTCGATTGAATCCACTGCTGATTGACACATATTTTAATGATTCGAAAGGACTGGGAAGTAAAATCAGTCTGATGAGATAGAAACAAACCAAGTATGGGGGTGGGGGGGGAGAAGATCAAACTAGTTCCCTGTTTCCTATCTCCGTTTAATTCTTAATCATTTTAAACTTCGAAGATCTCAACCTTGCCTTCTTTGGTAAGAACTGTCGCCAATGCCAATGCCAATGACTTCTTATAACGAGTTTAATTTCGAAGTTGTTTAAAAATTCTTTCTTGCTCAGTAGATTACGCTAATTGAGATTTGTAACTTGGACAACAGAATGAAATGAATGTTGGCTAAATGACCGAAAGAGTTCGATACAAGCGAATACAAGCGGCCAAAATGGAGTTTCTCTCAAGGATCTCAGGAGTTACGTTACTCAATAAGGGCACGTCCCTCGGAAATGGTGAAGTCTCTCCAGGTCGAGTTGCTACTTCTCCACAATGAGCGGCCATAAATCCGGTACTTCGGACATGTGATTAGAAGGCTGCTGGAAAGAATTGCAAGCAGCTTATTCAAGCCGTGCCAACCAGAAGAAGAAGATCCTAAGGTTAGGCCAAGAATGAGATGGTTACATAATATCTATATTCCCAGATGGTCACACTTGAAATTCCAGTGGGGAAATGCAGTGGTGGTTGCTTCTGTAAGGACGCCGTGGAGGAGGTGCCTGAGGACTCAACTCCAACGTCCCACCCAGGAACAGTGGGCACTGAAAATGGGTGGGTGGATACATATTGTTAACTTGCATTAAAGTCTAAGTTCTTCACACAGAAAGTATCTTGGAAAATTTTCTCACAAAGACTTGATTTTCTCCTGTTGTTCTAAGTTCATGGCTAAAAAAGGAAGGGGGTGGGGGGCGTTTTGCAGCGTTTAATGAGCATTACTAACTAATTGCAATTTGACTTTGAGAGACACTTCGGTGCTACTTTAGCGTGCTGTCTACCGCAGTATCAGTAGTCTACGCTGTGAAATGACCTGATCTGGGTTAGGGTTAGGAGTTAGGGTGAAATTAAGGTTTATGATTAGGGTTAGGGTTAGGATCAGGAATTATGGATTAGAGTTAGACTGCACGCTTAAGTGTAAACAGTCAGGTAGACAGACGCGCTAAAGTATATAAGTACTCGGATTGATTTGTTCGACTGGGGAAGCACTCCATCGGTTACGACGATGAGGGTTCCGGTTGATCCGAATCAACGGAACAGCCTGCTCGTGAAATTAACGTGTAAGTGGCTGAGCACTCAACAGACACGTGTACCCTTAACGTAGTTCTCGGGCATATTCAGCGTGACACAGAGAATGACAAGGCTGGCCCTTTGAAATACAGGTACAACAGAAACAGGAAGTAAGAGTGAGAGAAAGTTGTGGTGAAAGAGTACAGCAGGGATCACCACCATCCCCTGCCGGAGCCTCGTGGAGCTTTAGGTGTTTTCGCTCAATAAACACTCACAACGCCCGGTCTGGGAATCGAAACCGCGAGTCCGCTGCCCTAACCACTGGGCCATTGCGCCTCCACGATTTGTTCGACTAAAACCTTTTGTAACGAACTTAGTGTTGTGAATATCTTCTCTTGTACTTTCGGGGTACAAGAAAGCAATCACTAACCGTTGCTTTAATAATCCAGAATTCTACCAGTCAGAAACAACAAGACGTAGACGTAAAAGATATACATACTACTTTATTCTCTTTCTTGGTAACAGTAACAATAAGTGGTTATCTGATGTCCTTGGTTCTGGGCGCGCAAGGCTGAAAGTTAATCGATTGTAATATTTACAATGTTCAGCCGCTAAAAACCGAACGGGTTAAAGATGGCGTCCGGAACAGGGAAGATGAATGTGGTCGGCAACAATTTGGTTAAAAGCTTTCGGCCGACTGCTATCAAAGCTGGACAGCGAGAAAAATATACGTCCGTCGCCTTCGGTCGCTGCCGTCCCAAGTCCCCGCTGACTGCTGCTAGTGGTCAAACGTTCTACGACCCTCTTGCCTCGCTAACTGCTACGTAGGCAAAAGGGTTCTTCTTCCGGTGCTTCACGCATGCGCGAGAGGGCCCTTCCTTTCTGTGCCTTGGTGAAGGCACCAACACTCGCACGCGCGAAATAGAAAATGGACGGTGCGCGCGCGCGCACCGTTATAGGGTCACTACACTTTCAAGGAGGTGTTCCAGCATGGCCGCGGTCCAATGACTGAAACAAAAGGTAAAAGACAAAGTATGCTTTTTCAGTTTCTCTGCTTTTACTCTATACTAAGTCATTATCCGTCACTACGCTGCCGGTGAAAATATTTGTTAATTATGTACGTACCTTCATAAATTCTTCAAAGTGAAAGTCATTTTTAAAGTCTGTGTTGCGTTGTCTATATGTTGAAAGACACAGAAACACCCCCCTCTCTCTCTCTCTCTTACTGTATTTCTTTTTCCACAACTTTTTCTCCTCCCCCTTTTCCCTTCCCCAAACATGTGACAGACGGACAGCGGAGATCAGCTTCCTTTTTATAATGTAAGATTCTTCAATTTATTGCGTCAAAAGTTTTTATCCTCATTAACTTAACGAAATATACAATAGGCGCAGGAGTGGCTGTGTGGTAAGTAGCTTGCTAACCAACCACATGGTTCCGGGTTCAGTCTCACTGCGTGGCATCTTGGGCAAGTGTCTTTTGCTATAGCCCCGGGCCGACCAATGCTTTGTGAGTGGATTTGGTAGACGGAAACTGAAAAGAAGCCCATCGTATATATGTATATATATATATATATGTATGTGTGTGTGTTTGTGTGTCTGTGTTTGTCCCCCTAGCATTGCTTGACAACCAATGCTGGTGTGTTTACGTCCCCGTCACTTAGCGGTTCGGCAAAAAAGAGACCGATAGAATAAGTACTGGACTTACAAAGAATAAGTCCCGGTGTCGATTTGCTCGACTAAAGGCGGTGCTCCAGCATGGCTGCAGTCAAATGAATGAAACAAGTAAAAGAGAGAATGTGCCTCTCAGTTTGTTCAAATTCTTCACCGATTTGAATATCTCGTTTTTATGTTTGGTTTTGTTTTTAATTTATTCCTATTGATTTTTTAATTCCATTTCTTTTCTTTTGTTCTATGTCTACTGTGCCAATTCCTTTGTTTTCAATTAACTTTCACATTTTGATTGTATTCATTAATTATCACATTGAGTTATAAGTCATATACTCTTTGCTCTCTTTTACTTGTTTCAGTCATTTGACTGCGGCCATGCTGGAGCACTGCCTTTAGTCGAGCAAATCGACCCCGGGATTTATTCTTTGTAAGCCCAGTACTTATTCTATCGGTATCTTTTGCCGAACCGCTAAGTTACGGGGACGTAAACACACCAGCATCGGTTGTCAAGCAATGCTAGGGGGACAAACACAGACACACAAACACATACATATATATATATATATATATATATATATACATATATACGACAGGCTTCTTTCAGTTTCCGTCTACCAAATTCACTCACAAGGCATTGGTCGACCCAGGGCTATAGCAGAAGACACTTGCCCAAGATGCCACTAAGTGGGACTGAACCCGGAACCATGTGGTTGGTTAGCAAGCTACTTACCACACAGCCACTCCTGCGCCTTTGTGTAACTTGTTGCAAGCTGTCCACATAGCTTTAAAAAATAAGCGGTAATTTCTTCTAATTGAAGTAGGTGAAAGCTAGGTGCCACAACTCACACTCTTCACTTAGTGTTTGTATATGTAAAAAAAAAAAAATGGGTGGTATTTGGCAGCAGTTATGTAAATATGTCCTGTCTGTCTGTTTCCCTCCCTCTCCTTTCTCTCTCTTCCTTAGTTATAGTAACAGAAAGATTAAAAAATTTTATGCTGTTTAAACTGTTTTCTTTAGTTTATATAGTATATTGTAACAAACGCTCTATCCATACATTTTCAGTTTCTCCTTATGAAAGTTTTAACAATTGTCAAAATACAGGCGTGGAAGTTCATCTTGCCATGGGTACCAGTAGTCCTGGGGCGGACCCTACTTTCAAGGTTTTCTGTAACCCAAAACTGCAGCCGATCCTTTTGATTGCTTGTCAAAAGAATGTCAACCAACTTTGAAACCTTTCTGCCATGAACCAGTGGCGTAGCTAATAGGGGAGCATATTTTTCAATATTGGCACCTATTTAACAATTATTTTTTAAACTCTTTAATTAATTTGTGCAATAAAAGTCGAATCTTATTTTATTGTTTTGCTTATTGTAATGGCCTTGGAAAAAAAACGTTCTGTAGTCATTACTTTATTTGACCAACTTCCCGTGTTTTTGAACTGTTTGCTCAATCTCCCATGAAGTGTTGGTGGCCACTGACATCCGAAGAATCAAAACAAATCCTGACATCATAACAAATCCTGACATCATAACAAATGCTGACATCATAACAAATCCTGACATCATAACCTCTCGATACTGGACGATCCCGTGGGGTTTCCTCTTTTTCACGTTACACCTATACCATTACTCTTTACTCTTTTACTCTTTTACTTGTTTCAGTCATTTGACTGCGGCCATGCTGGAGCACCGCCTTTAGTCGAGCAAATCGACCCCGGGACTTATTCTTTGTAAGCCCAGTACTTATTCTATCGGTCTCTTTTGCCGAACCGCTAAGTGACGGGGACGTAAACACACCAGCATCGGTTGTCAAGCAATGCTAGGGGGACAAACACAGACACACAAACACATACACACACACATATATATATATACATATATACGACAGGCTTCTTTCAGTTTCCGTCTACCAAATCCACTCACAAGGCATTGGTCGGCCCAGGGCTATAGCAGAAGACACTTGCCCTAGATGCCATGCAGTGGGACTGAACCTGGAACCATGTGGTTGGTTAGCAAGCTACTTACCACACAGCCACTCCTGCGCCTATTAGTTGTAAGTTTCATACATAATAACAGGAAAGATGGAATTAATGAATGTAGAATACAATTAAAGGG
Source organism: Octopus sinensis (assembly GCF_006345805.1). NCBI lineage: Eukaryota > Metazoa > Mollusca > Cephalopoda > Octopoda > Octopodidae > Octopus > Octopus sinensis. Next base: position 43,120,252 of record NC_042997.1, read on the forward strand.
TAAAGACCCCATTCGGTCATGAATGACCATGATATGTACCTAGAAAGTTGCCCTCCGAGGCACAAGTCTGGGCAAGGTTGCTTATGGAAGACCAGCAGTCGCCCATGCATACCAGCCTCTTCTCTCCATGCCACTGATGTTGTCCAAGAGAAAGGCAAAGGGGCCGATACAGCTTGGCACCTGTGACGTTGCAACTAATTTCTACAGTTGAGTGAACTGGAACAATATGAAATAAAGTATCTTGTTCAAGAACACAACACACAGCCTGGTCTGGGAATCGAACTCACAACCTCATGATTGTGAGCCCGACGCTCTAACCACTGAGCCATTATAATTAATGAAATATTTTTCGTAATACAAGAGAAATGAGTTAAACATGGAATGGTTTGTGCCATGGCGCCTTTTTTTAGTCCCCTAACTATTAAACCAAGCTACGCGTCTACTATGAACCATAAGGAGGAACCATCACCCTAATCAATCATAAAGGATTTTAAGTAGTTCTTCCGTGGAGAGATCCTATACATTTACTACTTGTTTTGCAACCAGTTCTATCCTGCGTATACTAGGTAAATCTCTCCCCCAAAACCAACACTTTTTATTCTTACACTTTCACTATTTATTTCTTTACTACGCACAAGGTGCTAAACACAGAGGGGACAAACAAGGACAGACAAACAGATTAAGCCAATTACATCGACCCCAGTGCGTAACTGGTACTTAATTTATCGACCCCGAAAGGATGATAGGCAAAGTCGACCTCGGCGGAATTTGAACTCAGAACGTGTGCGATCACTTCATACTTGCAAGTTCACCGGCACGGCAATATCCTTTCCGTTGCCCTTAACTATCCTGCCAATCTCATCAACCTTTCTTCCCCCAACTCTCTCTCTCTCTCTCAATCTCATCAACCTTTGCCAATCTCATCAACCTTTCTTTGCCAATCTCATCTTTGCCAATCTCATCAACCTTTCTTCCCCCAACTCTCTCTCTCTCTCTCAATCTCATCAACCTTTGCCAATCTCATCAACCTTTCTTTGCCAATCTCATCTTTGCCAATCTCATCAACCTTTCTTCCCCCAACTCTTTGCCAATCTCATCAACCTTTCTTCCCCCAACTCTCTCTCTCTCTCTCACTGGATGTATTACGATCTCTGGAAATAAAGCAATAGTGTCTCCCATTCCCAAGAAAGCAACATCTCTAATTCTACCATCATCCTCTAAGCACTCACTTCTATCATCTCAAAAGTGAGGCATTAAAGGTAACATTTTAAAAACTTTCCTTAATGAGCCCCTTGTACGAATTCCACGAGGCTAGATATATATACAAGTACCTACTCTCCTAAATAACTCACAAGTGCGTCTTCATCATAAAATTTGATGAAAACCAAAGTGATATTGCCTTTATTATTCAGTGTTTGTTACAGAAAGTAATTTATTAAAATTAAAGTGAAAACTAATTACCGTAACTCACATTCTCCAAAACATTACAAAACATAAGACTGTATCTGGCACTAATAATCTAGAAAAGTCTAGAAGACTTGATGACACTAATATATATTTCTTTATTGCCCACAAGGGGCTAAACATAGAGGGGACAAACAAAGACAGACAAAGGGATTTAGTTGATTACATTGACCCCAGTGCGTAACTGGTACTTTATTTATCAACCCCGAAAGGATGAAAGGCAAAGTCAACCTCGGCTGAATTTGAACTCAGAACGTAGCGACAGACGAAATACCGGTAAGCATTTCGCCTGGCGCGCCGCCTTTCATGACATTAATACAGACATGAACTGCAGCCTGGGACTTGTGACCGCTATATCACACTTTGAAGGCTGTGCATTTGTAATCTAAGAGCAAGAGATTACTACAATATATCTCATATATAAGAAACAGTAAAGCCCTTCAACCCGAAGATCTAACGGAAAATGTCTGTTAACTCACATTTCTGTGGAAGACATCGACATGTGATCAGCAGCCGCTCAAACATATCATCAAGATACTACTTATACATGCAATGTGACGTTGTCGCTTAAACAATAAACAATGCCATCCGAAGAAAAAGAAAAAAAAACTGTGCAGGGATAATGTACAGAATCCTCTTGTTATTGAAACACCAATGCTAGGAATATTAGTAGAAGATTCCTATCAAAACTCTCCAAGTACAAACATAACATGCCAGTTATCGTTTGGGACAGATAAGGCGCAGGAGTGGCTGTGTGGTAAGTAGCTTGCTAAACAACCACATGGTTCCGGGTTCAGTCCCACTGCGTAGCACCTTAGGCAAGTGTCTTCTGCTATAGCCTCGGGCCGACCAATGCCTTGTGAGTGGATTTGGTAGACGGAAACTGAAAGAAGCCTGTCGTATGTATATATATATATATATATATATATATATATATATATGTATGTGTTTGTGAGTCTGTGTTTTTGTCCCCCTAGCATTGCTTGACAACCGATGCTGGTGTGTTTACGTCCCCGTAACTTAGCGGTTCGGCAAAAGAGACCGATAGAATAAGTACTGGGCTTACAAAGAATAAGTCCTGGGGTCGATTTGCTCGACTAAAAGGCAGTGCTCCAGCATGGCCGCAGTCAAATGACTGAAACAAGTAAAAGAGTAAAGAGTAAGGAAAAATATGTACCATTATAGAAATCAGTTGCCCTGCTGATATAAATATCTTTTCGAAAATCAAAGAGAAATACGATAATTACGGGCAGCTACTTTAAAACTTTCAAATTTTCATATATACCAATGATAATTAGTTTACTTGGTTTTTGTTAGAAATGCTTGAGTGACAATCTGGAAGAGCTAAAGTTTTCAAAAACAGAAACCAACCAGCTAACACGCACATTACAAATACGAGTTGCATTTCAGAAGTTTTCAAAGTATTTTCAAACTATTTTAGTTTTAGTAAGTCATTACTATACATTAAGTGGAGGCGCAATGGCCCAGTGGTTAGGGCAGCGGATTCGCGGTCATAGGATCGCGGTTTCGATTCCCAGACCAGGCGTTGTGAGTGTCTATTGAGCGAAAACACCTAAAAGCTCCACGAGGCTCCGGCAGGGGATGGTGGTGATCCCTGCTGTACTCTTTCACCACAACTTTCTCTCACTCTTTCTTCCTGTTTCTCTTGTACACTCTTGTCACACTCTGTGTCACACTGAATCTCCCTGAGAACTACATTAGGGGTACACGTGTCTGTGGAGTGCTCAGCCACTTGCACGTTAATTTCACGAGCAGGCTGTTCCATTGATCGTATCAGCTGGGGACCCTCGTCGTCGTAACAGATGGAGTGCTCCTTTACTATACATCTAATAAGCTGAACTGTCAGCTTTTGCTATTCCAGACTGGAGGAAACGGCCATAAGAGTACTTTGATCACACCCTCCTAAACACTACTTGTCACAGCTGACTAGTTTGCAGAATGCAGTCGGGACGTCAAGACAATTTAGAAACTCGCTAAGCAATAGGCGTAGGAGTGGCTGTGTGGTAAGTAGCTTGCTTACCAACCACATGGTTCCGGTGTCAGTCCCACTGCGTGGCACCTTGGGCAAGTGTCTTCTACTATAGCTTCGGGCCGACCAAAGCCTTGTGAGTGGTTTTGGTAGATGGAAACTGAAAGAAGCCCGTCGTATATATGTATATATATATATATATATATATATATGATGATGATCATCATCATCATTTAGTGTCTGTTCTCCATGCTAGCATGGGTTGGACGGTTCAACTGGGGTCTGTGAAGCTGGAAGGCTCATCAGCCCAGTCAGATCTGGCAGTGTTTCTACTACGGCTGGATGCCCTTCCTAACACCAACCACTCCGTGAGTGTAGTGGGTGCTTTTTACGTGCACCCCGCACAGGTGCCAGACAGAACTGGCAAACGGTGCTTTTACGTGTCACCGGCACGGGGCCAGGTGAGGCTGGCAACGGACACGAACGGATGGTGCTTTTACGTGTCACCAACACGGGGGCCAGACAGAGCTGGCATATATATATATATATATGTGTGTGTGTGTGTGTGTGTGTGTGTGTGTGTGCGTGTGTGTACATGTTTGTGTGTCTGTGTTTGTCCCCTCAAC
>NC_042997.1:43126831-43129331 GCF_006345805.1 Octopus sinensis
GTTCGCCAGCCTCATCTGGCACCTGTGCCGGTGGCACATAAAGACACCATCCGAAGACCAGGCGACGTAGTCAGTCCACCTGTGCATACCTTCCCTCTTATGACACTTGTGAAGACCTGTTGAGGCAAGTGTGTGACACTTGTGAAGACCTGTTGAGGCAGAGGCAAGTGTGTGACACTTGTGGAGACCTGTTGAGGCAAGTGTGTGACCCTTGTGAAGACCTGTTGAGGCAAGTGAAAATCAAACCAAATCAAAATAGATGAATATCAATGGAATTTGTATCTTTGTGGTTCCAGTACCGGTGGCACACAAGAAAACCATCCGAACGTGGCCGTCGACTGGCCTCCATGCTGTGGGCACAACAACACCACCATCTGATCGTGGCCGTTCGCCAGCCTCACCTGGCACCTGTGTCGGTGGCACATAAAAACACCATCCAAAGACCCGGCGACGTAGTCAGTCCACCTGTGCATACCTCCCTCTTATGACACTTGTGAAGACCTGTTGAGGCAGAGGCAAGTGTGTGACACTTTGTGAAGACCTGTTGAGGCAGAGGCAAGTGTGTGACACTTGTGGAGACCTGTTGAGGCAAGTGTGTGACACGCGTGACACTTGTGAGACCTGTTGAGCAAGTGAAATCAAACCAAATCAAAATAGATGAACATCAATGGAATTTGTATCTTTGTGGTTCCAGTACCGGTGGAACACAAGAAACCATCCGATCGTGGCCGTTCGCCAGCCACATCTGGCACCTGTGTTGGTGGCACATAAAGACACCATCCGAAGACCCGGCGACGTAGACAGTCCACCTATGCATACCTTCCTTCTTGTGACACTTGTGAAGACCTGTTGAGGCAAGTGAAAATCAAATCAATCAAATCAAATCAAAACAAATCAAAATAGATGAACATAAATGGAATTTGTATCTTTGTGTACCAGTGCCGGTGGCACACAAGAAAATCATCCGAACGTGGCCGTAGCCAGTACCGCATAGACTGGCCTCCGTGCTTTGGGGACGTAACAAACACCATCCGATCGTGGCCGTCCGCCAGCCTCATCTGGCACCTGTGTCGGTGGCACATAAAAACACCATCCGAGCGTGGCCGTCTGCCAGCCTCGTCTGGCACCTGTGTCGGTGCACATAAAAACACCATCCGAGCGTGGCCGTTCGCCAGCCTCGTCTGGCACCTGTGTCGGTGGCACATAAAATCACCCACTACACTCTCGGAGTGGTTGGCGTTAGGAAGGGCATCCAGCTGTAGAAACACTGCCAGATCTGACTGGCCTGGTGCAGCCTTCGGGCTCCCCAGACCCCAGTTGAACCGTCCAACCCATGCTAGCATGGAAAACGGACGCTAAATGATGATGATGATGATGATGATATATATATATATCTTCGAACTTTAGGTCTCACTAAGGAAATGTCTAGAGACCGAGACCTATGGAAGTATGCTGTGCATGAGAAGACCCGGCAAGACTAGTCAGGCCATAACCCGTGGCCCCGACCTGGGACGTAGTCAGTCCTGTGCATACCTTCCTTCTTGTGACACTTATGAAGACCTGTTGAGGCAAGTGAAAATCAAATCAAATCAAAACAAATCAAAATAGATGAACATCAGTGGAATTGTATTCTTTGTGGTACCAGTGCCGGTGGCACACAAGAAAACCACCCAAACGTGGCCGTAACCAGTACCGCATCGACTGGCCTCCGTGCTGTGGGCACAACAAACACCATCCGATCGTGGCCGTTCGCCAGCCTCATCTGGCACCTGTGCCGGTGGCACATAAAGACACCATCCGAAGACCCGGCGACGTAGTCAGTCCACCTGTGCATACCTTCCCTCTTATGACACTTGTGAAGACCTGTTGAGGCAAGTGTGTGACACTTGTGAAGACCTGTTGAGGCAAGTGAAAATCAAAATCAAACCAAATCAAAATAGATGAATATCAATGGAATTTGTATCTTTGAAGACCTGTTGAGGCAAGTGTGTGACACTTGTGAAGACCTGTTGAGGCAAGTGAAAATCAAACCAAATCAAAATAGATGAATATCAATGGAATTTGTATCTTTGTGGTTCCAGTACCGGTGGCACACAAGAAAACCATCCGAAGTGGCCGTAGCTGGTACCGCATCGACTGGCCTCCGTGCTGTGGGCACAACAAACACCATCTGATCGTGGCGTTCGCCAGCCTCACCTGGCACCTGTGTCGGTGGCACATAAAAACAACCCATCCAAAGACCCGGCGACGTAGTCAGTCCACCTGTGCATACCTTCCCTCTTATGACACTTGTGAAGACCTGTTGAGGCAGAGGCAAGTGTGTGACACTTGTGAAGACCTGTTGAGGCAGAGGCAAGTGTGTGACACTTGTGGAGACCTGTTGAGGCAAGTGTGTGACACGCGTGACACTTGTGAAGACCTGTTGAGGCAAGTGAAAATCAAACCAAATCAAAATAGATGAACATCAATGGAATTTGTATCTTTGTGGTTCCAGTACCGG
>NC_042997.1:43134331-43211831 GCF_006345805.1 Octopus sinensis
TTACATGTCACTGGCATGGGAGCCAGTCAGGGGGCACAGGCATCGACCCCTTTTGCATGGTGCTTTTTATGTATCACCAGTACAGGAGCCAGGCAGTAGGGCACTGGATTCGATCATGTTCAGATGGTGCTTTTTAGTTGCCACCAGCATGAGAGCCAGTCATAGGTTCAGGAGTGGTTGTGTGGTAAGTAACTTCCTTACCAACCACATGATTCTGGGTTCAGTCCCACTGCATGGCACCTTGGGCAAGTGTCTTCTACTATAACCTTGGGTCAACCAAAGCTTTGAGGGTGGATTTATTAGATGGAAACTGAAAAGAAACCAGTTTTTTATATATATATGTGTGTGTGTGTGTGTGTTTGTATATATGTGTACATGCTTGTGTATCTGTGTTTGTCCTTCTACCATGGCTTGACAACTGATGATGGCATGTCTACTTCCCCATAACCTAGCGGTTCAGCAAAGAATAAGTGCTAGGCTTACAAAGAATAAGTCATGGGGTCGATTTGTTCGACTAAAGGCAGTGTCCCTGCATGGCCACAGTCAAATGACTGAAACAAATAAAAGAATCTATATATATATATTTCGTGATGTCCTTAAAGCTGGGATCTTTTCAGTACGCTCACCCCCATATATAAAACCATTGCATGACAGTTTTTGTCTTTCTCTGATTTTCTGAACTTTTATGCTGTAACAAATACATGAGATGATCACTGAACCTGTATAGCACAGTATTATGGCATGCTTATGACACACCCATATTAAGTAGAATATAAAGATTGCTACATACCGTAAATCCTCGAGTATAGCCCGCCCTTGAGGGGATTTTTAGGGGGCTGTACCTCTGAAAAACCTAAACCTTGTGTATAATATGCACCCCTTCTCTAACTTGATTTGTGTGTAATTAAGCCAGCAGCACCTAGTTGGACAAACACTTCCGCCCATGCGTAATACAATAATGGTGATGTTCTTAACTGTTATATGGGAATGTAAATATGTTTGCAAATTGTTTTGTTACATGTTATTCTGTGTTCCGAATACTTTTATTTTAATAAATGTTGCTTACTGCAAGTTATGGATGATTCTTTTATGACTTCATTGCTTTCAGGCTTAGCTTAAGGTATTTTCGCGCCCGACATCACAAAATGCGTCTGAATAAACATTTCCAGACAGCAAATAGAGACTTGGACATTGCTTAGGATATATTTTTCATTTTTAACCTCATATATAGTACGCACTAGGGATTATGACCTTTAATTTTGGGGAAAAAATTGTGGATTATACTCGAGGATTTATGGTATGTATACATGTAAATGTATACATGTATACATGTATACATGTAAATGTATGTGCATGTGAGTGTCTCCTTGTCATGACATCTTGTGATAGTTGTAACCAAGTGTTATTCGTTCCCAGTTTTCTGCAAGAGCATGTCCAGCTATTGGGGAAATATTACTTTGCTTGGGAACAGATAAGGGCTGGTGACAGGAAGGGCATCTGGCTGTAGAAAATCTAGCTCAGTATATGCTGTCCAACCCATGCAAGCATGGAAAAGTAGATGTTAAATGATGATGAGGATTCTGCTGGTCTATGATATTCACTTCACTAAATATAGCTCTTTGTCAAGATAGAAGATTCACTGATTGCAGTATCACTTACTTAAGCATAATAGTTTTGTGTTTAGTTAAAAACAAAAATAACTATAAATACTCAAGCAGAATATATTTTTAATATATCGAATCATTAGCTAAGCTGAACATTTTTGAACATACAGTACAGTTACAGATGAGAATGGACAAGAGTTCTTCTCTGGGTAGTTGTAAACAGAATTTGCTCCTTAGTTTTCTATGAAAATAGACTTTATTTTGGGCATCCTCACACCTGACATGTACTCTTTGTAAACCATTTCTATATAAAAGGTTTGTCTGAAAAGTAACAGGATTAGGTGTGCTGTGTGAGCTATGGGTGAAAGAAGTGGAGGCGCAATGGCCCAGTGGTTAGGGCAGCGGATTCGCGGTCATAGGATCTCGGTTTCGATTCCCAGACCGGGCGTTGTGAGTGTTTATTGAGCGAAAACACCTAAAGCTCCACGAGGCTCCAGCAGGGGATGGTGGTGATCCCTGCTGTACTCTTTCACCACAACTTTCTCTCACTCTTTCTTCCTGTTTCTGTTGTACCTGTATTTCAAAGGGCCGGCCTTGTCACTCTCTGTGTCACGCTGAATATCCCCGAGAACTACGTTAAGGGTACACGTGTCTGTGGAGTGCTCAGCCACTTACACGTTAATTTCACGAGCAGGCTGTTCCGTTGATTCGGATCAACCGGAACCCTCGTCGTCGGAACTGACGGAGTGCTTCCATCCATGGGTGAAAGAAGGGTAAGAGGATTGTGTTATCATTTAATATGATATCTTGGGATTATATTACTGTAATCATAGCTTTCTGCAACCATTGCATATTTTCACATACTTTTGTTTACACCTCATTTTTAGGTCATTCAGCTATGAGTATTGAGTAATGAATGATGAACACCGAGCAATGAATAAACCTGAAATTTTTTATCTGGTTGGAGAAAAACTCCATCACAAGCACTTGAAATGCTTCAGCAAGTGTATGGAGATAACACCATGTCATGCACATGTGTTTTTGAGTGGCACAAGAGGCTCAAAGAGGGGAACAAGGAAGTGGAAGATGGCTCCATGAATAGGAGGCCTTCAACAAGCAGGACTAAGGTCAATGTTAAGCAGTCAATAAGCAATTCTACAAAGAGATCCTGTGACATTTACTTTGCTCAGTGTGCTAGAAGAGATGAGAGTTGTGGCAGGGCAAATTGTGGCTGCTTCACCATGGCAGAGTACTTGCTCACAACACCCTCAGCATCCGGCAGTTCTTGGCCAAAAAGAACATCGCCATACTGGAACAACCTCCCTACTCACCTGATCTTACTCTGTATGACTTTTTTCTTTTCCTCAAGCTCAAGAGGATCATCAAAGGGACCTATTTTGAAGGCATGTAGGCCATCAAGAGGGCTGTAGTAATGGATTGGCCTATCCCAAATGGATCCTTCCAGCAGTGCATAGAAGTGTGGTAGAAAAGGATGCATTAGACCCGAGAGGAATTACTTTGAAGGGAAAACCATGAAGATTGTTGTTTGAAATTGAAATAAATTGTTTGTGACACCAGCCCTCTTACTTTTCAGACAGACTTTGTATTTAGCATTTTTTTTTATCACTCATCTTATTATAGATTATAGAACTGTTACAACTTTTCTGTTAGTTTTCAAAAGAAAGAATTGGACTTTTGTAGCCAGACTCTTGTCTTGCAATTTGACTCAGCAGAATTATACTATTTGTGGTACTTCACCATAACTTGTGCAATAATTATTTTGATTAGAGACAAGTTGAAAATATTAGGAGATGGTTATCAGCATTAAAATATTGAATGAAAATAAAAAACAAGAATTCCAGTTATGAAATAACAAAAATATTTATTCCAGACTAGCAGTATCGCCCGGCGTTGCTCGGGTTTGTAAAGGAAATAACTATATAAGCATTTTTAGAGAGTTATAGCCAAAAAATAGCAAAAAAATGCATTAAAAATGGAAAAAAAATTATGGTAAATTTTTTAAAAAATCGTTGACTCATTGTAGACATTTTTAGAGAGTTACTTCCCTTATATAATAGCGAAAAAAATGATGGTAAATTTTTTTTTAAATCGTAGACTCATGCTAATACCCAGAAGGGCTCGATATGAATCACGACTATAAGATACCCGGTTTTGGTTAAACTGCACCACAAAATGTGGGAGTAGTTAGGAATCTAAATCGTAGGAGACAGACAGACAACTTTACTTTTATATATAAAGATTACATTTATTTTTTTCCTTCTGTAAATATACATGCTATATACAATTAATGTGTGTGAATACTAAAATCCAGTTGTGTAGACATTGTTTTTATAAGCCTCACCTGGAATAAAGTAGAATGGGGGTGGGGGGGCTTGAATATCTATGAGTAACAGACCTGGTGGAATTTAGACGCAAAACTATAAAGTAACAAAACATTTGTCAATTATCATGATTCTATTGCTTCGAAAGGGTAAAGGCCCCACTTCAGTCATGAATGACCTTGGAATTACCCCTAGAAAGTTTCCTTCTGACGTACATATCCAGGCAAGGTTGTTTTTTGGAAGACCAGTAGTCACTCATGGATACCAGCCTCCCCTCTCCATGCCACTGATGTTATCCAAAGGAAAGGCAAAGGGGCCGATACAGCTTGGCACCAGTGATGTCGCAACACATTTCTACAGCTGAGTGAACTGGAGCAACATGAAATAAACCATCTTGCTCAGGAGTACAACACACAGCCTGGTTCAGGGATTGAACTCACTACCTTATGATTGTGAGCCCAATGCTCTAACCATTAAGCCATAGCAATGAATTATCTCATAACATCAACTGGATTAGCTTATTTGAGAGAAAAGCATCTAGTCTAAGCGAATGATTCTCAACATTTTTAACTTGGTGGTACACTGGGGGGTGAAATAAAAATTATAGGTGCATGAAAAGTTAAAAAAACAAACAAACTATATTTTAAAGTTAAATATTTTGAAAAAAATGTACCTTGTTTTATTAACCATACTTGTGTATAACAAAATTATGATTACTCCTTTAGCATTTAAACCAGTTATTCTGCCTGATGATGTGGAGGAAAGAATTATGACGGTGAAAATGATTATGAATCTGGCTTTATCATCATACTGGTGTTTAATTAAATATGTTGCCTATATTAACTCTCATTACTTTAGTACAATCTACTGGATGAAAAGCAAAATTGACCTTGGGGGAATTTGAATTCACCATATACAAATATGTATTTCCCCTTTGATGCTTTAACAATTCTGATATCAAATACCTATTTCTTTATTACCCACAAGGGGCTAAACAGAGAGGGGACAAACAAGGGCAGACAAACGGATGAAGTCGATTATATCAACCCCAGTGCATAACTGATACTTATTTAATCGATCCCGAAAGGATGAAAGGCAAAGTCGACCTTGGCAGTATTTGAACTCAGAACGTAACAGCAGATGAAATATCGCTAAGCATTTCGCCCGGTGTGCTAACGTTTCTGCCAGCTCGCCACCAATTCTGATATCAAATATCATCCTCACCATCATCATTTCAATGTCCATTTTTCTATGCTTTTATGAGCCACATTTGTTGAGGCAGAATTTCTACTGCTGTATGCTCTTCTTGTTGCTAACCCTCACCTGTTTCCGACCAAGGTAATATTTTGTCGTGGCCAGATGTATTTTTACAAAAAATTGGAAATCGAGTTCTATCATTTGTATGATAGTGAAGCTCCTTTACAAGTAATGCAAAATATCAAGGTAAGGAGACACCAACAGCCATACCTCCATGCACACACACACACACGAATGGCTTCTTTCAGTTTCTGTGTACCAAATACATTCTCAAGGCTTTGGTATGTCTGGGACTATAGCAAAGGACACTTGCCCAAGGAGCCAAGTAGTTCACACAGAAGCACTCACACTGGATTGCATATTTAGTGTATGTTTGTGCATGTGCAAAAATACATTATGCATATACATCACTCCAAATCATCACTCATCAAGCAGATTTATGGTGAGTGATGTTCCAGCTGTTCCCATGCTATCTTTTAGTCAGTCTATACAACTGGGACTACATTATTTAATGTAATCTTAGATGGTAAATTATGAGAAAGATTTGGCTGCTATTTCCAACAGCTTGAGTCACCATGTAGAGGCACCTTCATTAGCTCCTGGTCAGCAAATGAGTAATAACTCAATACTCAAAGATATCTTTATCACATGACACAAATTTTCTTTATATATGTTGCATTGATTCCTGTAAACAATTTGTTGTATGAGCAAAATGGTGGAACTGGTAGAGAAGCAGATTTAACTCCAGTCTATTTCCAATGCATTTCTTTTTGCTTCCAAATGAATAGAAGACAAATTTGAATTGGTTGGTATTTGAAGTCAGTCCAACCTAAAGCCACAAGCTTTGTACTTTGTTTCTTCTCTTCCTCCTCCACTCTTTATTGAGTTGAATAAGTTAAACAATAGACTTTTGCCATTGTGGTGTTCTAGTCTTTTTCTCCTCTTTTTAATCATACTTGTTTTGATGTTCTTTTGAATACTATTTTCTAGTATTGACACACAGGTTATGAATTTCTTGATAAAAATATTTGTAATATTGATATTATTTTTGTTTTCTCCTTTTGAGATAGTTTTGTGTTAGTTTGGTTATCATTTGCAACAAATTACTAGCATTTGGTTTCTTGTTTAAAATCTTTCTTTGCTGGGAGAGCAAAACGAAGTTTATTCCAAAACGAAGGATCATCATATTTTAAATAAGTTTTAGTCTTCAGGTAAAGCTTGAGATCAGGATCTAGTAATTCTTCGTTGATATTTTCAAAAAGAACAACTATCAGAGTATTCATTTTTTGGGAAAGACCATCATAATGAGCTGTTTGGAATTCATACTTGCACCATTCACTTTTTAGAAAGTTGTCTGTTATTAACAGGATAGTTCTTTTGCTATTTTCAATGCTATTGATAATATTCTCTGTTATTTGTAGACCAACTTCAAAATCCCGAAAGTGCACACAAAGCTTATATGGTGGATCATTCTGTTCCAGTTGTGGAAGTAATTCATTTAAGACAAACAAATCCAGAGAATTATCAAAAGATACGAATGCATCATAAAGTTTATTTTCTTCGTCAATAATTAGTTTCTTTGACATGAAACGGTATCCAAAATGAATAAACATTAATAACTGAATTTCTTGTCGATAAACATATAATACAATAGTGATGATCAAAATCAGAACTACTACAGAAGATACTGCAGACATAGTTGATATTAGAACCTTATCTTGACGGAAGGCAAATCTTGTAATATTATGTGTGACATTATTTTGACAGAATTCTTGTACATGTTTAAAGATATTGACCAATGTATCATCATATTTTTTACAAAGAATCTGCTCACCATTAGCAAGTAATTCAGTATCGTTTGCATATATCTTTTCAAATTCACTCGCATCATTACATTCACAAGACCATGGATTACCAATGAGATAGATCTTCTGTAAGGCTTTAGAAGAAAACATTTCACTAGTAATAGTTTGCAATTTGTTCTTCCGTAAATCCAGATATTTAAGTTTGGGAGTTTCAGAAAAAGTGTTCTCTGGGATATATTGAATTTTGTTATTATATAGTATAAGTTCCAGTAGATTTTTTAAGCCTTCAAAACTCTTTTGTTGCAAAGCCTCAATGAAATTATTTTGTAAATATAATTTTTTTAAACTTGTAAAAGTAATGAATGTTTTATTGGCAACTATTAATATTTGGGAATTATTCATATATAAAACTTCAGCTGCACTGTGGTCAGTGAAGTTAGTATTGTACAAATAGTTTAGTTTATTTCCACTAAGATCAATATGGGTACCTGCAGATGGTATTCTTGTCAACTGAGTCAAATTGGACTTTCTGCAATCAACTTTATGGAGGTTTTTGTCTAGTGAAAATAAACATAGGCAACTTAATGGACAAATATTTTCACATGAGCAGCTTTCAAGTTTAAAACAACATTCACAACCAAAAGTACAATAATATTTTTGAGGGCTGTTTTGACGTTTATAGTAGTCACATAAAAGGTCATTTATATTTACAGTATCCAATGATCCAATTGGTAACCATGGTTCATAATCACCACAAAATACCATGTCAAAAAATGTAGTTGCATAAGTATACTTTTGTTGCCACATGATAGCTTCCTTCAACCATGTCAAACGACAGTCACATTTGAATGTATTACCTATTAATAAAATTCGAATTGGTTTTGCATTAGCAGAACGTAAAAAATTCCAGCCTTTTACAGTACTTAATTGATTCGATCTGAGATTCAATTCAGTCAAGTCGTTCATGTCATGAACTATATCATCAGTCAGAAATTTTATGTAGTTATGTGATAAATCTATGAGTTTTAAACTTTTAGGAAACATTGCTTTTGATAATGTCGTTAATTGATTGTTATGACAATGAAATTCTCTAAGAAGTGGTAAATGACTAATTGTGCCATGTCTTAACTCCTTGATATTATTGAAAGCAATGTTTAGTCCCCATAGTTTATGTAAGTTTTTAAAAGGGTTGTTATTTATATTTGTTATATTATTATTTTTCAAATTAAGTATTTGAAGAGACTGTAACTGGGAAAATGCATCATTTTCAATTATTTCTATTGCATTATCTTTAAGGACCAAATATTCAAGGTTTTTAGCAGTATTTAGCTCTGAAGAAATTTTTTTGATATTGTTCTGTCTTAAGTTTAGGACCTGCATTGATAATGGTAACTTTGGTATATGACTCAATGAGTTTGTTGATAAATCCAAAATAGTAAGTTTTGAAAGAGACAAAAAAACATTTTCATCAAATATTGATATTTGGTTATCATTTAAATAGAGTGTTACTAGACTATCTAGGCCTTTGAATGCAAATTTTGGCAATGATGTAATTTTGTTTCCAGAAAGCCTCAAAAGAATTAAAGATTTACTTGCTGCAAGTACATTTGGGCGGATAGTTGTGATATTATTTTTATCCAGTAAAAAATATTTAAGAGTTTGAAGTTTTGCTACAAATTCAGGGATAAATGTTAAACCACAGTTTTCAAAGTTGACCAAGACCAGTGATTTTCTATTCAGAAAATTCCATATTCTGTCACCCAAAAGGGTATTTTTAGCTGTAAATACTTGAATGTTTGATAAATTCTGTAGCGTAATAGGCATCTCCTTTATTGGATTATTTGATATATCAAAATAATACAATTTGTAAGAAAAGTTAAAAGATGTCTGAGGCAACTTACTCAAGGAGTTATTTGAAAGATTGATATATTCTAAATTATGAAGATTAGAAAACGCATCCTGCTGAACACTTTCAATTTTATTGTTTTGTAACAAAATATACTGTACTGATTTAAAAATATCACTGAAGCTATCAGGTATAACAGACAATTTGTTATGATTCAATACAAGTACAGTTATATTATTCAATAATGTAGAATTTTTTAAACAAAGATTAAAAACTTCAGATATATTTTTAATATTATTTTCTGCTAAATTTAAAGTTGTCAGTTTATTCTGATGACAAAGGGAATTAACTGGAAAATTAACTGAGTCACAGTTGTTGATTCTTAAAGTTTCCAAATTGGGAAGATTGACAAAAGCATTTGAATTTACATTTAAATATTTACTTTTATAAATGGTGAGATTTCTAAGATTATCCAAGCCAGCAAAAATATTTTCTGGTAGATTATTAATATAACAAGTTTCAAAGATGAGTTTTCTCAAATTAGTTAAGTGCTTGAATGGGCTGCTATTAGCCAAAGATGTGGTGTAATCTGGTTCATTACATTTTATATATAGGTATGTTGTATTTTCTGCAGCCAACTTAGAGAAGATAGGATAATCATCTGATTTTAACTTAGTAAAATAGCAAATAACACTCACTGTGCCAGGCACCGCTTGCTCATTAGTGCATTGACATGAAAGAGGACAGTGGTATGATTTTCCAGAATGCACGAAACATATGCCAGTGAAAAACAATAGAGAAAATACAAAGGGATTGTGTAAATATATCATATTTAGTTAATATCTGAAAAAGAAAGAAAGAATGGGACATTAGATAAATGTAAGTAAACAATCATCAAAGGAAAATGAAGTTGCATAAGTATAAAGAGATAAAAAACACATTCAGTTTTTTAGAAGCACTTACTTCTTAAATACAAAAAGGCATTTAGACACATTATGCAAAAAGCCAGAGAAATTGATATTGTAAACTGCAGGTTGAGGCAATCAGGACTGGCTACTGACACTTTAAAACATTAGGAAGTAAGTTTGTAGATACATCTGGTTATATATTTGGCAAAAAAACCCTACTATCTCCCAGAATACAACAATATATAATTTTCCCTTTTCTAAATTTAAACAAAAATAGATCTCTCCTGATCTTGTTTGTAAAATAATGTGATTACAATTATATGACCTATGGTTTGAGAATACAGGTTAACATAGGAGAATTGAGATGGAAAATTTCATATCTTAATTTACCAGATCATTTGAGATAAATTCTAAATATATTTATGGCTTCTTTATGCATAATTATGTGTTTTACAAGTCAATGGGATAATCTGTGTGGGTAGATAAATACCTATCAGTAAGAAGGAAAATTAGCTAAATCACCACCACCATGACAGCATGCTGTATTAAAATCAAATGAAACAGGGCTTAATTAATGAGATACTTCTTGTAAGATCACCTGATGAGATATTTCTGTACTGAAAGATGTGCAGAAACCAGTTGTACAGTCTCCCACTCATGAGGAACCACAACAGGATGGGTCAAAACAATTGTTGTGAGCAATAAAGTTTCATGTATATTTAATTTTCTGTCTCTGTCATTTGTTATAGACTCAACGAACACTGAAGAATTCCTGAGGTAGATCCAGCAACAATTGTGAAACTATTGTAGACGATGTCAAGTAGCTATAGGCAGTGAACATGCTTCCCTGGCTAACTACTAGGTACATGTCCAATACTTAAATAATTACTTACCAAACCATTATCCACACACACGCACACGGTCAAATTGATGCAGACACCTCTGATAAGAATCTTATAAGATTCGAAAATCAATTAAGGTTGTTAATTTAAAAAAATTTCCAGGGATGTGGCTAAATTAGCCCTGTTTATGTATGTACTATATAAGTTACATATATCCATTATCATTATCCTACATATATTGTATATTACACCTAAATACTGTCTAGGCTGATATCCTTGTTGATAAGCTTCTAATATTTAAAAAATAGTGGAGGCGCAATGGCCCAGTGGCTAGGGCAGCGGACTCGCGGTCGTAGGCGTTGTGAGTGTTTATTGAGCGAAAACACCTAAAAGCTCCACGAGGCTCCAGCAGGGGATGGTGGTGATCCCTGCTGTACTCTTTCACCACAACTTTCTCTCACACTTACTTCCTGTTTCTGTTGTACCTGTATTTCAAAGGGCCGGCCTTGTCACTCTCTGTGTCACGCTGAATATCCCCCGAGAACTACGTTAAGGGTACACGTGTCTGTGGAGTGCTCAGCCACTTACACGTTAATTTCACAAGCAGGCTGTTCCGTTGGTCGGATCAACCGGAACCCTCATTGTCGTAACCGACGGAGTGCTTCCTCCTTAATTTAAAAAATAAAGTGTTAACACTTACAGTATGTTGATTATTAGCTCTAGTTTTAAGTACCTACTGTAACTGATGAGTGTATAAATAGATTGAGTTCTGGTTTCTCTGGGATTGGTTAAATTGATGTTGATGCCTCAAATGAGAATCCATTTTTTTTCAATCTATGGAGAAGCAGCTAAATTTATTCTGTTTATATACATGCTATATATATATGTGTGTGTGTGTATTACTGACTAAGTTTTTGTTATTTCAAATCCTATCTTTCCAAACCTGTTCACCTCTTCGTCGTGTCTTAAATACAGTCTGTTTAATATGCTCAGTGTTTTTGCTTTTTTTTTATAATCAGATACCAAATAAGTATTAAAGATAATGTTTGCGCATTAAATATTCATGCTCACATAAGCAGACAGTGACAGATAACCATTAAAGGGCATGACATAATTCTTTAATGTTGTTAAAAGATTCCAATAAAAGAATGAAAAGTGTTTTACATATCTTTCTTTTTCTTTCTTTTTTCTTGTTTCAGTAATTTGACTGCGGCCATGCCGGAGCACCGCCTTTAATTGAGCAAATCGACCCCGGGACTATTTCTTTTGTAAGCCCAGTACTTATTCTATCGGTCTCTTTTGCCGAACCGCTAAGTAATGGGGACGTAAACACACCAGCATCGGTTGTCAAGCAATGCTAGGGGGACAAACACAGACACACAAACACACAGATATATATATATATATATATATATATATATATATATATATACATATATACGACAGGCTTCTTTCAGTTTCCGTCTACCAAATCCACTCACAAGGCATTGGTCGGCCCGGGGCTATAGCAGAAGACACTTGCCCAAGGTGCCACGCAGTGGGACTGAACCCAGAACCATGTGGCTGGTTAGCAAGCTACTTACCACACAGCCACTCCTGCGTATATGTGTGTGTGTATTGTTTTGTAGTTACTTTATACACTGTTAAAGCCCAGACATGTGTCTTTTTATAAACAAGCAGGAGTGGCTGTGTGGTAAGTAGCTTGTTTACCAACCACATGGTTCCGGGTTCAGTCCCACTGCATGGCACCTTGGGCAAGTGTCTTCTACTATAGCCTCGGGCCGACCAAAGCCTTGTGAGTTGATTTGGTAGATGGAAACTGAAAGAAGCCTGTCGTATATATGTATATATATATATATGTGTGTTTGTGTGTCTGTGTTTGTCCCCCTAGCATTGCTTGACAACCGATGCTGGTGTGTTTATGTCCCCGTTACTTAGTGGTTCGGCAAAAGAGACCAATAGAATAAGTACTGGGCTTACAAAAGAATAAGTCCCGGGGTCGATTTGCTCGATTAAAGGCGGTGCTCCAGCATGGCCACAGTCAAATGACTGAAACAAGTAAAAGAGTAAAGAGAGAGAGTAAGCCAGTTGCCAATAAGGAATAAATGTGTTAGAGAGAAGAGAAAGATAGCCTGGGAGGGAGAGAGAGAGAGAGAGAGAGAGAATGAAATAAGGTGAACATAGAAAGCTTGTTCCCCACCATCGCACCTCACTGAAACATACTCCAAGCATTCTAACATGATAGATATACAAGGAGTAGGCCAAGGAACAAATGAATTTGGATTTTTCCTTTTTATGAAATTGAAGTATAAAATAACCTTTGGTTCATGAATGTTTAACTAAGCAAACTGAATTTCATGTCAGCTGTCATTCTATTGTTATTGCTACTAGCAGAAAGACTGCCCTCCAGGCATTTTTCTGCTAACCACTTGATAATATATTTCCACACTTGATTCCTAATTCTAATAATTTTTATGATATTTTACATCTAATTATTTCTTTGTATAATAGTGCTCACTTGCTTAGTAAATATTGCTTTCATTATTTTATCAAAGTCATAATCTCTCTTTTTTAAACAAATATCACAGTAGTCCAACAACAGAGGGAGAGGCAGTTTGTCAAATTTTACCTCCCCCTCAAAGCAACAGAGATTTCAATTCAGCAGCCCATCTGTAAGCTTTGCAGTGTGTGTGTGTGTGTGGTGTGTGTGTGTGAAAGAGAGAGAACATTGCAAACATTGAATGAAATAAGCATGAAAGGAAAAAATCGTATAAATAAAAGGCATTGCTACAGATGTATATGTCCCTGACCTTGTTGCCTCATAACATCCAGAAAAAGGGATACTTTTTAACAAAATTTTGTACAAATACTGCTTAGATGTTGTGGCTTCAGAGTATATAGGAATTTATGAGAAAGAATTTTTCCAAGTGGGTGGAGAGAGGAGTTTCAGAAAATTCAGATGATCTGACATTTTTTCCCTCATAACTTTCAGGAAAATGGGTATCTTTTAATGAAAGTTTATACAAATCCCTTTCAAACAGCACAGATTATGATTATAAAGAAATTTGCAGAGAAAATTTTTTTAGAGATTTTCCCCACGTTTCTAAAATTTTTTTAGAGATTTTTCCCATTTTTTTTAAATTGGGAAGGTGGGGTGGATCTTTGTATGAAAAAAATTTTGAAAACTTTTTTTTTACATCCCACTTCTCTCATCCTCTCAATTCTATTTTGGCCAAATTTTATTGCACTTCAAATTTCACAAAACTGCGATAACATAATGAAAGATGTTTTGCACTGGTCAAACGATTCTCTTTAATTTCACTTTGCCACAGTATTTCTTAGTTATTTTCCCTTTTCTTTTTCCAAAAGAGATTGCTGTTATTTCTACACTCATACTTATTCTAACTTTCAAAACAGAAAAAAAGAATGAACACTTTAATTTCACATTACTTTGTCATATTACTGTGGGAAATCTTTTTTAAAAAAGTAAAGCTGGAGGCAGATAAAGTTATAAATAATAGGATGTAAATACTGAGTTTAAAAAAAAAACATTTGGGTAGAAAAAGCCGAAGGCTGCCCATGAAAAATTGTTTACACGTTTTTTATAGCTCTATCTACTTCGAGTTTCACGGTTCAAAAAAAAAACACGAACTTTTTTTTACTTTCGAGTAATGTTAGGAGAAAAAGTTTTAATATTGTAATCTTTCATTTTTTCACAATGTTCTTCAATTCAAATGACGAACAGGTACATAATATAATTATATAAATTATTAGTGTCGATTGGAGAGTACATATCTATCTACAAAATGAAATTAAAAAAAAAGTGTTATGTGCCAGTATATATGAGTGCGCGTCTACCTATTTTTTTTTCTCGTTAAATTCCAATATAATTGTAATCTATGCCATCTGAAAGGTATTTGTAGAAAATTTCATCACAAAATACCCTTTTGTCTGAATGTTATGAAGAAACAAAGTCTATTCGTGTGAGTTATCCGAAACTCCGAAACTGCTCACCTCTGAAAAAATAAATTTTTTTCACAACAAATTCCGGTATAATCAGAATCTACAACATCAGAAAGTTATTTATGGAAAATTTCATGCCCAGGGAAGTAAGGCGTTCAGAATATGGCAAATGCCTGATTGAGGGTATTCTCTTGGTTGCACGTCACTGAACGGTTTCCAGACGATTAATATCCTGGGCAGGATAGGGATTCCACCCCGGTGATGCAAATTCCAGGTGAGGCCGCACCATAGCTATATAAAGCCTCATGTAGATAGCCGGAGAGCGGCTCACAAAGGACTTGGTGAGTGATGCCAAGACACCCTCAGCCTTCTTGGCAATTTTAGCAATGTGTTTTGTCCAACGCAAATCGCTGACGACAATAATGCCCAGGTCACGTTCACATAAAGACTTTTTGAGATTAGTGTTGTGGAAGGAGTAAGTAGACGCTGGGTTTCTCCTCCCAAAATGCATGGTGGTACATTTGTCCACAGCCAGCTTGAGTTGCCAGTCCATGATCCACTGCTGCATTGTGTCCAGGTCTGATTGCAATAAAGATCTATAGTGTACAGGATCTGTCCTCTTTATTTCGAGGTACAGCTTGATGTCATCTGCATATTTCAGCACTGTGGCATTCTTTAAGTCAGCATCTATGTCATTAATATATGCAACAAATAAAAGGGAGCCAAGAACAGATCCCTGTGGTACACCAGATGTCATCTCATAGGGTGAAGAGTGCTGTCCTAGAACTGTGACAACCTCTTTTCGGCTAATAATGAAGGACTTCAACCAGTTATAGAGATCATCTCTTACACCCATTGCAGAGAGTTTCACCATAAGTCTTTTGTGTGGCACAGAATTAAAAGCATTGGCAGAAATGCGTCACGCCGGGCGAAATGCTTAGCGGTATTTCGTCTGCCGTTACGTTGTGAGTTCAAATTCCGCCGAGGTCGACTTTGCCTTTCATCCTTTCGGGATCGATTAAATAAGTACCAGTTACGCACTGGGGTGTCGATATAATCGACTTAATACCTATGTCTGTCCTTGTTTGTCCCCTCTATGTTTAGCCCCTTGTGGGTAATAAAGAAATAGGTATTTCGTCTGCGTTACGTTCTGAGTTCAAATTCCGCCGAGGTCGACTTTTAATACGAGTTACCAAAGAAGAAAAAATTTCAAAATTGAAACCCGCTCCAACCGGAAATCTGACAAGCTAGAAACAACAGCCAAACGGATGATCAACTTTCTAAACACGAATTACCAAAAGAAAAAAAAATTAATTAGATTTTGTTGGGTGTGTGTGTGTGTGTGTGTGTGTGTGTGTGTGTGTGCAAAAAATCAAATTAAATTTTTTTTTATTTAGATTTTTTTTCTCTTTTGGTAATTCGTATTTAGAAAGTTGATCCTCCGTTTGGCTGCTGTTTCTAGCTTGTCAGATTTCCGGTTGGGGCGGGTTTCAGTTTTGAAATTTTTTCTTCTTTGATAACTCGTATTAAAATTTTGAAAACGTGTTCCTAGCATGTCGGGTTTTCTATTTAGATACTTTTTGCGTCTGCTATTCTATGCATGCGTGAAACATTAATAGAGAAACCATTTTAATTTCACTTCTTGTCATAGGGCGGGGGGGGAGGGGTGTGTTTGTACACATTTTTTTTGTTATCAGTGAAAATGATGACCAGATACATTAATATATACGCAAATATATTTTGCTCGCCTTTGTTAATAATTACATTTTCACCCTTTAAAAAATTGAAATAACAACATACCAAAGCGATGAATTACAAACACAAATCCGACAAGCTGGCCACAGCTCACGTTGCTGTGACCAGAAAGAAATGGTAAATAGATAGCATTTTAAGGCGGCGAGCTGGCAGAATCGTTAGCACGTCGGGCGAAATGCTTAGCGGTATTTCGGCTGCCGTTACGTTGTGAGTTCAAATTCCGCCGAGGTCGACTTTGCCTTTCATCCTTTCGGGGTCGATAAATTAAGTACCAGTTACGCACTGGGGTCGATGTAATCGACTTAATACCTATGTCCTTGTTTGTCCCCTCTGTGTTTAGCCCCTTGTGGGTAATAAAGAAATAGGTATTTCGTCTGCGTTACGTTCTGAGTTCAAATTCCGCCGAGGTCGACTTTTAATACGAGTTACCAAAGAAAAAAAATTTCAAAATTGAAACCCGCCCCAACCGGAAATCTGACAAGCTAGAAACAACAGCCAAACGGATGATCAACTTTCTAAATACGAATTACCAAAAGAAAAAAAATTTCATCCTTTCGGGGTCGATAAATTAAGTACCAGTTACGCACTGGGGTCGATGTAATCGACTTAATATCTATGTCTGTCCTTGTTTGTGCCCTCTATGTTTAGCCCCTTGTGGGTAATAAAGAAATAGGTAAATAGATAGCATTAAAGATACGTGAAACGATCAGATGAAGAAAGCATCTGTTTAAGACACTGCACAGAGAGAGAGAGAGAGAGAGAGAGAGAGAGAGAGAGAGAGAGAGAGATTGAACTAAAAGATTTAATTACCTTGATCTTTGTAAAAGCTGTTTTGTAAAAGATTTTTTGGCGTTGCTGATTTTTTTATCCCTTTTCCTGATATATATATAAGTCAACATTTACTTTATGTTCAAGGCGTGTAAAGTTATATTCGATGTTCTTGAACAGGTTGTTGTGGTAATGGCTTAACAAGTCAGCTTTGAGAAAACAAATCTCTTCAAAGATCTTCTAGTCGTAATCATCATTTTTTTTCCTTTTTTCTATCTTACTTATCTTCTTCAAACTTAGTATCCAATAACTCTTATTTTTCCCTTTTCAAGACAGAATTAATTACGAAGGAGAGATTTGGCTACTGTTTCTTGGTAGGTCGAGAGACCCATAAGTCTTCTTAGTTGATTCGTAACGCTGGTGGGTTGTCTCTTATGTAGTCTCGAGGTAGTTTTTCCTCTGCATTTTTGTTTTTATTAAGAAATAGAATTAAACCAGTTGTCTGTTGAAGTTTTAAAAAATATTTGTAATTGAAAATAGGAACAGAAAGGCAGAAAGGCGCCACGTAAACTATTCTTTGTTTTCAGCAAATAGACGAGTCTTTTAACTGAGACTAACTAAAGCAACCCCGTCATTTTTTATACTAGTGTGAGTGGGGGGTGGGGAGGAGGGAGAGAAAGAGAAGAGAAAGGAATTTGCGTAAGAGTTAGGAAAGCTTGTGCGCGCGAGTTAATAGTGTTTACACCCAAGCCAGTATTAAGGAGCGGCTAAAACTATACGAAGAGTCGTCGTATAGAATAACAGATTACTTGCTTATCGTTTTTTAATTTACATCTTTTTTAAGGAACAGATTTTTTTTTACTCTGTGTGTGTGTGTGGGTGTGAGTGTGTGTGAGTGTGTGTGGGGGATGTGCGTGCGTGAATGAGCGCGCGCGCGCGCACGTGTGCTTGTGTGTGTCTAGCTGAGTGTCACAGGAATGTTTTTTTTTATTTTGCTTTTATATATCGCCAATCACCACCCCCACCTCAAATATCACCGTCTTCGGCCTTTCCCTACACAATGGATTTACCAATTCTACAGTCCGTCTGGAGCAGTGTTGCATTTTCAATTACATACATACATACACACATACATACATACATACGTATGTACGTACGTACGTACATACATACATACATACATACATACATACATACATACATACATACATACGTACGTACGTACATACATACATACATACATACATACATACATACATACATACATACATACATACGTACGTACGTACGTACATACATACATACATACATACATACATACATTCATACATACATTCATACATACATACATACATACATACATACATACATACATACATACATACATGAGATGAAAAAGAGCCTTGACCTAGTTACAACATTCTCAAAGGATGTAGGGTTCGAATTTGGTCAGGAAAAATGTTATTATATGGTTGTGTAAAAGGGGAAAACTATAAACCAGACTAGTAACATCTCCATCAATGATTTGACTGTTTCCCCTGCATCTGACAAGGAATGTTACTGGTATCTAGGGGTGGATGAAAGCATATCTTACAATGGCACTCATAACAAAACACGTGTTACTAAAGAATTTTACTGCCGAATAAAGAAAATTTGGACCTCAGAACTTTCTGCTTGCTATAAAAGTGGCCCTCAATGTATTTGCAGTACCAGTGCTCATACCAACATTTGGGCTGCTTGATTGGATGCTTGATGAGATCCGAGCCACTGATGTGAAAACCCGAAAAATACTAACAAGCACACATAATTTCCGCATGAACAGTTATGTAGACCGCCTCTACCTAAAACGAAAACAAGGTGGCAGAGGCTTAACATCGATCCAACATGCCTTTGAATGTCGTATCACATCTCTTCGGCAACATCTTTTAATCACCAAGCGTAGAAATCCACCCCTTGACCAAGTTTGCATGCATAAGGCTGATAACACCATAATACTTAGAAGGCAGATCCTTGAGCAACATTCTTTGTCTGATAACCTAGAATACATGCCCAAAGAAGTCGCACAACTCTACCGCAACGTATCATCAGATGAAAGGATGACCCTATATGAGCAGAAGACTATGCATGGGTCTGTTAGTAGAAAGCTCCGAAATGATAGTAACATTGATCATGAAAGCAGTCTATCATGGACCAATAACCGGATTACTACCTCCCACTTTAAAGGGTATGCGTTTTCAATCCAGGAATAGGAAATATCAACCAAATAGCTGATGCACAAAAGGGATAGAGATGCAGGAAAAGCAGTAAAATGTGACAACCGATGCAGGCTTTGTGGAGTTAACACCGAAGATATCACCCACATCATTAGCAGTTGTCCGAAAATGTCATCACGGTATTATCTACCGATGAGACATGACATTGTAGCTCGGACACTCTTTAATGAAATCCGTTAGGAGAATAACCCGAGGACAAAAAAATAAAAACCCACAGTATGGTGGAAGCTATAGCCACTCATAATAAAAAGGAATATTTGTGGAATGTCCCAGTGAAGACCCCAATAAAATGTAAGCACAACAGACCTGATATAATGATTTGAAATAGAGAAGAGAAACTGTACATTTGTGGAAATTACCTGCCCAGCTGATGTTAATAATATAAAGCTGAAGATCAGTGAAAAAGAGATTACTTACACTGAACTGTTGAGAAATCTGCAGTTACTCTATCCAGATTACAAGTTCAAGTTTAGACCTGTAATTATTAGGGCCCTGGTATATGTGACACGCTGCCTAAATACCAATCATGAGAAATTAGACTTCTCAAAATCAGAAAGGAGAAAACTAATTCGAAACCTACAGAACCAATCCGTCACTGCAACTGTAAAGAGCTGTAAAACTTTCCAGAAGTTTAGCATTTAAATATTTATGAGCATGTCTAGATATGCAACTATATGCATGAAAATATATACATATTTAGGCAGCGTGTCACATACTCATAAATATTTAAATGCTAAACTTCTGGAAAGTTTTACAGCTCTTTATAGTTGCAGTGACGGATTGGTTCTGTAGGTTTCGAATTAGTTTTCTCCTTTCTGATTTTGAGAAGTCTAATTTCTCAAGATTGGTATTTAGGCAGCGTGTCACATATACCAGGGTCCTAATAATTACAGGTCTAAACTTGAACTTGTAATCTGGATAGAGTAACTGCAGATTTCTCAACAGTTCAGTGTAAGTACAAATCTGCGCATATAGATACATACATACATACACACATACATATACATACATACAAAAATACCCTGCTGTTGATGCTGAAATTCCAATGAAGGAGCCTTGGATCTAGGTTAGAAACCGGTCTTTCTCTATTCGCAAAAAATCTTGAAATAAAACTGAACAATGACGTACATCTACACATACATTTATACATACTGTAATCCCTCGCCATATTGCGGTTCACCTATCGCAGTTCATTATTTAAGCTTACGGCGATTCCTCTGTGGCGTTGCTTTGCGTTTATAATAAAATTGATACATACAAATTATAAAAATAATATAAAAAATATACAGCACAGTACTGCTTCTACGTTGCAGACTTACGCCTATCGCGGGGTTTTTGGAATGTAACACCTCCGATACTCGAGGGATTAAGCATATATATACCAAATGTGAGGATAAAATTCTTTTCGAAAAAAAATATTTTCTCGAAAAGAATTTTATCAATGGCCAGCATATTAAAAAATACCTTTAACGGTTAAATTTATAAACAATTCATAAATGAGGGCAAAGGAAAAAATTTCTAATGTCAAATATGCCGAAAAATTGGACATAATGTACATTAACCATTTAATTTTTTCACAGTACGCACGCTACTCGAAAAAAGGCTGACAGAAATTTCTAAAAATTCCATTATTACCATATCGGACCGATTTCAGAGTTAGCTACTAATGGTTAATGGACATTATGTCCAATTTTTCGGCATATTTGGCATTAGAAATTTTTTCCTTTGCCCTCATTTATGAATTATATATTATATATATATATATATATATCTCTATATAAACGGCAGTTTGTCTGTGCGTTTTCTGTGTGTCTGTTTTCTCGTACCCTCACTCTGACCACGGCTTTCAACCGATTCTGATGAAACTTGACACACACATAGCCCAATGTCATAATTCAAAACTAACGCAGCGAAAATTTTGGAAAGTTCCCCCAGTTCTGAAAAAAATCGATAAATTCGACATGGGGTCGAGAATCAGAAACCCAAACCACAGACCGTCTAGGGGACGCAACTCCACCTTTTTTAACTCTCAAGAAAAATTTACCATCATTTTTTTTCCATTTCTTTGCTATTTTTTGGCTATAACTCTCTAAAAATGCTTTATAGTTATTTCCCTTACAAACCTGAGCAACGCCGGGCGATACTGCTAGTATATATATATATATATATATATATATATAATATATATATATATATATATATATATATATATATATATTATATATATATATAATATATATATATAAATTTATATAAATAAGGATAAGATCGTTATTTAAAACACCGATCGTATCAAGTGGCTAGCATGGGAATAAAAACCGCATAGGTATTAATTATTATCAAAATTATAATTAAGGATATCTAAAAGATACCACCATGCTAGATATAGTAGCCAAAACTTGACTCTAAAAGCACATTAAATGTAAGAACATTTTATACGGATTTAGACTCAGGTTTTGGCTGTTATATCTAGCATGGTGGTATCTTTTAGATACCCTTAATTATAATATATATATATATATATATATATATTATATATATATATATATATAGGGAGAATTCACGAAAAAATCAAAAGATGAAGACAGGTGGTGTAGAAAACAAACAGATGTATTAGTATAACGCTCAGGAATTGAAAAAGTATTTTATGTTTCGAGCCTACGCTCTTCCACAGAAAGGAACACAGAAAAAAAACAGAGAGAGAAACAAGGAGAAAAAAAATGTGTGTAGTGGCTACCGATCTCTCCTTGTTTCTCTCCTTGTTTCTTTTCTGTGTACCTTTCTGTCGAAGAGCGTAGGCTCGAAACGTAAAAGACTTGTTTTATTTCTATTCTTGAGCGCCATACTAATACGTTTGTTTGTTTGTACTCCACCTGCCTTCGTCTTTTGTTTATTTTCATAAAGCTTCCCGTTATATATATATATATATATATATATATATGCCCTCATTTGCATTTCTTGTCGTGAAATACACACACACACACACACACACACACATTTGTAATTCTTTATTGATTGATAAACAACACATAAAACGAGAAATTCTTGCAGAAATGTAATTTATGCCGCAGATATTTTGGCGTTGACAACATTTCTTGTGCTATTGTTTGATTTTCTATTGCAAAGATGTTAGCTTCGCCCAATATATGAACATGAAACGAGATCTGGTCAGGAGAGAGATGTGTACTCGTCATTGAAATAAAATAGGGAGTTTTGGTGCATCCATGTTTCTTAGCAACGTAATGGGTGTTCCTACTTTGAGAAGCAGAACGCAAAGATGGACACCCATGGGCTGATGAGAACTGAGAAACTTCGTGGGATACTTGGCAGCATCGATAACATCAACAACAATGTGAACTGGCTTCCATCATCTGGATTGAGCGGGTATGTGTTGAAAGATACTGACATTAATATTCTGCATATTACGATTTTCGGAAGGCAGGCAGAATACGACATTCACGTAGCCGCTCGTATAATATATATATATCTATATATATATATATATATATACAAAGAGCAATAAAGATTCAAGTTAATTTAAAAAAATTTACTTGAATATGGTACCTAACTTAGATGCACCAAAAAAAACTATACTGATTTAACAATACAGTAATGTGGGGTGATTATAAGCGAGAAAGAAGCAACAAGAATGGATAGGTATTTAGCACGATCGTTTCATACAAGGACAGGTTTTATTAAAAGTTGCAAAGATTACAGCATATAAACGAGTCCCGTACTCATCAGCTAAAATACATGTAAGTTCTCTAGACATCCTAGTGTTTGAGGCTATACTCATGAAGTAATGTAGATAATTAAACAGATTTCTAAAGTTCATTAAAGTTCTTTAAAGATGATGTACAGTTTTATCACAGAATTTTAAAAAAGTTTTGATAGCATCACAGAGAAGGTGACCTAATCCATATGAATTTCCATAGATATGATGAGGGATTATATACTCACAGAAGACAAATTTATCCATTGTTAATTACAACGAGGTGGGTCTCAATTCCTGCTTATTAGCATTACAGAGAGGGTGAATTAATCCTTTGTATATATGCACAGATTCCAATGGTGTAGATGTAAATTTCCAGAGAAATGGAGATGAATTTCATATTCACAGGCGATGAACACAATGAGGTAGGTATCAATCCTTGTTATATGATTAGGTGTTTGCCACATTAATCACATTACTGCTATTCACAAGAGGCTGTAGCTATTCATATATATACATAATTATATATATATATATATATATATATATATATATATATATATATATATATATATATATATATAATATATATATATATATACAGGGGTTGGACAAAATAATGGAAACACCTAGCATCATAATTTTGAAATATCTATAAAACCGTCAAAACCTTGTTTATTTTTATGTTTTTGATTTATTATTAGTTTTGCTTAATATATTTTGCTAAAATTGCTGTTTCTTTTCAGATATCATCAGAAAAAGGTAATTTAAATTCATTAAAATGACAGAGCCATTGGACTTCCAAAGAGGTCAAATTGTTGGTGTTCGTATGTCAGACACTAGCGTAACGAAAACAGCTGAAATGCTTCGTGTATCAAGAAGTACTGTCTCCAAAGTAAGGTCAGCCTTTGAGAAAGAGGGAAAAACCTTCTCGGCGAAACAAAACTCCGAAAGAAAACCAAACCTTTCAGATAGAGACCATCGGACTCTTACGCGAATTGTTTGAAAGGATCACAAGTACAGCTTCCAAAATTACTGCTTCCACAAAAACTGTTCGCCGGGAGCTGCACAAAGCCTGATTTAACGGGGTGGTGGAGGCTGCAATCAGAAAACCACTACTTTCAAATACAAGCGTTGCAAAGCATTTAGAGTGGAGTAAAAACCTACAGAATTGGTCCCTAGAGCAGTGGAAGAATGTTATTTTTTCCTTTTACGCTATTTCAAATCACCGGCTGAGTATACACGTGGAAACAACCAAAAAAGGCATTTGTCTCAGATGCCTTCTTCCGACTATTAAACATGGAGGAGGATCTGTGATGATCTCGGGGGCTATATCTTGGAAATCCACCGGCCCAATGTTTTCCCTTCATGGTAGGATTAATAGGCAAGACTATTTAAGCATTTTATCTGATCAAATTCATCCTATGGTTGCGGAACTGTTTCCGGAGGGAAACGCAATCTTTAAGGATGATAATGCACCACTTTACACAGCTCAAGTTGTTACTGAATGGCACGAGGAACATTCTAGTGAAGCTGAACATTTTGTCTGGTCATCAGTCCCCAAATCTCAATATTATTGAACATTTATGGTGCGTTTTAGAAAAAAAAGTAAGGAGTTGATATCCTTCACCATCGTCACTACAAGAACTGGAGACTATTTTTGCTGAAGAATGGACAAAAATTCCTTTGGAAACAATTCAAATAATAAACAACAACAACAACATCGAAAAATACCTTAGGAATGAGAACCCAGGATGGAAATTTCCCCAAGATACCTGACGAAGGCTGGAGGGTATATCAGCCGAAACGTTGTGTTAACAACAAACAAGATGAGGACAAATATCCGTCAATTGTAAATAATGTAAATAATTGGCATCAGTTATAAAAGAAATTGCATGAGAAATATCTATGCCAGGCTTTTAATTGATTGAAACAAAGGACATTTTATTCAAACTGAACAGCTCTCGCTTGTTCTGCGTTATTTTTGACAATATTACCTGAGAAGAATTTATTGGTTGTGAGCATGATGCTGAATCGTTTCTGCGGTACGTATTGTCGGCGCTAAACTATTGGTATTAACTTCTGGCTATATGTCATTCTATGTCATCATGGTGCTTCGGTTACGAGTAGAAAAGGTCGCCAATATTCAACTGAAGCTAACATAAAAGCCATGGAAGAATTTTTCTCTCTACTGTTGCAACTCTAACTGTTCATGGTTTGGCCAACCGAGTATCATCGCTTCAAGCAGTTACAAGAAGTAAAAAGTTGACCAAGGCTGTATTCTTACCTCCATTAGTAAAGAGGTTATGTGCCTCCGGCTAGCAGGTCTCGTGAGTCGCTTATATTAATAAGAGCATAATAGACGCGAAACCAATGGTAACTTTCTGAGCGGCCATAACCAACGATTACATTACACACACACACACACACACGTGTGTGTGTGTCTGCAGTAAATCATAAATCCGAAAGAGGAATGCTGTAAAGCTAAGCACTTTATGGACATGAAACCCAGGTTAACCCCACAGACCGGCTATATCTATCTATCTATTTATCTATCTATCTATCTATCTATCTATCTATCTATCTATCTATCTATCTATCTATCTATCTATCTATCTATCTCAATCTATCTATCTATCTATCTATCTATCTATCTATCTATCTATCTATCTATCTATCTCAATCTATCTATCTCAATCTATCTATCTATCTATCTATCTATCTATCTATCTATCTATCTATCTATCTATCTATCTATCTATCTATCTGTCTGTCTGTCTGTCTGTCTATCTATCTATCTATCTATCTATCTATCCATCCATCCATCTATCTATCTATCTATCTATCTATCTATCTATCTATCTATCTATCTATCTATCTATCTATCTATCTATCTATCTATCTATCAACTTTCGGGCCGGGACCTATGAACAATCACCAAAGATCCCTGGCCTGGCAGTGCTATCGAGAAGCATTACATGTTCGGGATAAGCTCTACAGACACGGTTCCAGACACACTGGACCGACTTGCCCGAGATGCGGTCAGAGCGACGAAACCGTTCTGCACGCACTCGTGCAATGTCCAACCATTTCCGACTGTGGGGCTTATGCCAAACGGCTGCTGTCACGTGTGGGACGAATCCGCCTATCGGCCGAGTCTATCCTGAGAATTGCTCCGCCCCCTTCCCTCAACCGGGAAGGCAAGGCAGTTTTCATCGTACTGGTGGCCATGTGAAAGAATGTGTGTGGTGGACTCGAGCGAAAGGATTAGAGACAAACACTTACCTCTCTGGCCAATCGCTCATCAACTTTTTCAAGTACCACTTGAAAAGGAAGGTGAGAATGGAGAGGGAAGTTTTGTCTCGCGAAAGATTCAAAAAAGATGGGTGAATGTTGCAAAGATGGTGCGTGCTAGTAACGAAACCATTTTGAGCATGATCCTGTAGATCGTAAAAAAGAAAGAAAGAGAGCATTTTTGACCTCATGTGTTTATTTCCTCCCTGACTGGGGTTCCCGTGGTCTTTTCTGTAGGCTTTTCTTCCCACGGATGAACCCAATCTTGTTATATCAGTGTTTACACCATTATTTCTGTGATACACGATTTTCTTTTTTTTTCCTTTTTTTTCCTCCTCTCGATCCCTTTTGATCGCAATCTTACATTTTTTATTTTTTTCCACCCTCGAAAAGAAAAGCTCTGCATTTGTATTTGTCCCCTCTGTATTCAGCCCTGTGTGGCTAATAAAAGAAAGTTATCTATCTATCTATCTCAATCTATCTATCTATCTATCTATCTATCTATCTATCTATCTATCTATCTATCTATCTATCTATCTATCTATCTATCTGTCTGTCTGTCTGTCTATCTATCTATCTGTCTGTCTGTCTGTCTATCTATCTATCTATCTATCTATCTATCTATCTATCTATCTATCTATCTATATCTATCTATCTATCTATCCATCTATCTATCCATCTATCTATCTATCTATCTATCTATCTATCTATCTATCTATCTATCTATCTATCCATCTATCTATCTATCTATCTATCTATCTATCTATCTATCTATCTATCTATCTATCTATCTATCTATCTATCTATCTATCTATCTATCTATCTATCTATCTATTTGTCTGTCTGTCTGTCTGTATATGTATGTATGTATGCATAAATAAAATAAATGTGCCCTTTTAAAGCCTAGCCAGGCTCATGGGCCCGGTTTCCCGGTTTCCGTGGCGTATGTGCTCCCCAGCTGGACAGGACGTCAGTCCATCGCATCGTTTCTCATTTTTGCCAGCTGAGTGGATTGGAGCAACGTGAAATGAAGTGTTTTGCTCAAGAACATACTTCCGATTCGCAGATGTACTTATCGCCGAAACTACAGATCTGCTGCAGACCATGCTACAGAACTAAGCACCTATAGATTAGCAGTAGCTAAAAATGAACCACATGAAAACAAAATATACACGATCCAAAGACGTAGCACAAGGCCAGATAGAAGTGGGAAGCGATAAAATCAAGGAGGCAGACGATTGTGTTTATTGAGACACGCAGTGAATATGCAGTGATCCGCGCGCACGCACGCATACACACACGTACACATACACATAGGCACACAAACACGCAGATACACACACACACACATACACACACACATGCACACACACACACACTCACACATTGATTTATGCATCATAGGCAATGTAAATATATCGTGATAGGTCAAATTTTCACCTGAGATAACATCTCTCATGGACGGCGCTTTGTTTAAGAATACTATATGTATTGTATGTATGTATGTATGTATGTATGTATGTATGTATGTATGTATGTATGTATGCATGCATGTGTATATATATATATGTGTGTGTGTGTGTATGTAAAACAAAGTGAAGTTGGGGGTTACTGCACGAGTAAAAATAGAAGGAAAAGAATCTGAAAATACAGGAGTCTTTAAAAGTATTTATTAACTAAACCGGTTTCACGTATTTAAAAAGATTTTCAAAAGTAAAGTGTGAGGTTTTGTGTATCCTCTCCGGTGTTAAAATTTAGTTTTACAAAAATGTATCCAAATCAAGTGATAGAGTCTTTGACAACGTTAAGAAAAGTTTTGAGGCTTTGTGTATCCTGTGTGATGAGTCAATAAATAGTTTACTTAAAAATAGTCAGATGAGGCAATAAATTAGTTTACATGAAAATATTTCTTTATTGCCCACAGGGGGATAAACATTGTGGGGACAAACAAGGACAGACAAAGGGATTAAGTCGACTGGTACTTATTTAATCGACCCCGAAAGGATGAAAGGCAAAGTAATAGAGTCTTTGACAAGGAGATAAACTGTGTATCTTTCTGTAATGAGTCAAGAAATAGTTTACGTAAAAACATTCAGATCAGCTAATGAAACTTTACATTAATAAAGCAGAAGACACACACACACACACACACACACACACACACACACACACACACACACACACACACACACACACACACACACACACACACACACACACACACACACACACACACACACACACACACACACACACACACACACACACACACACACACACACACACACACACACACACACACACACACACTACTACTACATTGCATTTAGTTTGGTTTGGAAATTTGTTCTGTTCTCATTGTCATTTGGCAATATCAACCAGTTGAATGTCGTACACTTCTTGAATTCCTGTGCTTGTCTACTAAATTTCAATCGGAAGTAGCAGGAAACAATTCTACGGTCAGGATTTAGCTCCACTGTTGAGTAGGCGCGACAGTTAGCAAAGGAGCCCATCCACTTTGCCGTCACAGATATCTGGTCCAGCTCCTTTTTATATTCACTGGGAAGTATCTGGCTCCAATTTCTGTTGTTCTTGTGCTTGAAATAGGATTGCAAATTCTTCAGGTTACAGGATGAACAGAAGTTAGCATATCTGCTTCCATTATCGCGTGAAACCTCATGATATGTATGTTTTCTGACTGCTAGACCTTGTCTATCGTCGCGAATTTGTGCATTCATATCCCCAAGGAAAACTACTATGTTCATGCTTAGGGCAAATTTTGCACGTTTCTGTAAACTGGTCATAGAATCGGTCTTTATCTTCCTCATCGGTAGTTTCTGTTGGCGTGTAACTTTATTTGTTACAAATATCTGCAGTCGCAGATTTCCTTGGATAGTTGCCTGAATAATTCGACAGCATTATTTTTAACTGGTAAAGGCGCTGATGGACAAGAATTCCAACCCCACCATTAGTTCTTGCATCTGCATTTGAGTAACATAACACCCATGCCCTATTCTGGATGTACGTAGTATTTAAGTCTTCTGACCATTTCCATCTATGTTCCTGGAAGCCTATAATGGCAATTGACTGTTTCTCTGCTTTGCGCGTCAATTGATCAAATTCACCACACTTCAGTCGTGTTCGAATACTGTATGTAGAAAAGATAAACGTGGACAGTCTCTTTCTGAATACTTCCGTATTCACAGGTCCAAAATGACTTTGGTGCGATAGCTTCATATCGACAAGTTCATGTTTATTCTGATACGACCTCCAATGTTTGATCCTACCTTGTTTTCGTTTCGCTGTCAGCAATACTGTAATAGTGGGTGGTTAGCCCAGCTCTCTGGATGATATTACCAAATGACAATGAGAAAAGAACAAATTTCCAAACTAAACTAAATGCTGCTCTTACTGAGAATCTCCGTAGCAATAATGACATGAACAACGATGAAATGAACAATATTTTAACATCAGCTATCACAAAAACCGCAAGGGAAACACGTGGCAAATGCAATCCTAACAGTAAAAACTCACCGTGGGTTTCAGAAGCCACATTAAAACCGATTGACAATCCCAATAATTTGAAGATGAAATACCTTAAACAGAATGATTCTCACCGAGACGTCATCAATACTGATCATTTAGTTTAAAGAGTCTGACAAGACAGGGAACGACACAGAGTAAGCATCTACAATAAAATTGAATCCTTAGACATGACCCACCTACACAAAGTGGCTTGTAGAGCGGTGACGATGCTGAAGAAAGGAAACCGACAGCAAGTTATTCAACAAGTTTGTGAACAAATACTTTGTAAAGTTGTTACCATGTAAGAGAACGAAAGCCGAAGAGTTATCATACTGCGACTTCGGTACCACAATGCACACGAAGTGTCCATCGAAAATTTCGAGATGTTTGATCTGCCTGTCGCACTCAGATCACAGAGCAGCAAGTGCAAACCTCTGTCTAGTAAACGAATCGCTCAAATATGGAGTAGAAGCGCCCCAAATTACATTCATTAGCATATGCAACAATGTTCTCTTGACAAGTGTGCTGCCTAGTTAGTGGAAGTCATCAATCATAGTACCACTACCAAAGAAAGATGATCTGTGACAACTGTCCACCTATTGGGGAATAAGTCTCATGAATTATGGCGCAAAGCTCTTTATAGGCTTCTGTTAAATCGCAAACGTGCAAAAATAAAGTGTCTACCTGAGTGGCTTTAGAAAGAACCGTAATTGCATTGAACAGATTCACCCGTTGAAGTGGTTAGTGGAGAGCTGCTTTGAGTAGTGTCTCTCAATAGTTGCACACTTCATAGACTTTCGAAAAGGATTCGACTGCGTCAACAGAACCGCTATGTTTATGTTTCTTGAAAGGACAGGGATACCATCAAAGGTAACATCGGCAGTTAACTGTCTTTATGAACATCAAACAGCATATGTCCTTGTTAATGGGAAAATGGGAAACTCTCCTGGCTTCACACCCCAGAGTGGAATTCTGTAAGGTGATACCTTAGTACCTAATCTATTTTTGGTGGTTATAGATCACGTGATGAAAATTGCAGCCCATACAGAGGATGGAATTCGCATATCAGAGTCACATAAGTTGGCCTATCTCACATTTGCAGATGATATTGTTCTCTTTGCTCTGATCCTCATAGGAGCACAGGGTTACTTGGATTGTGTCATGCCAGAAGCAAAGACTGTGGGCCTAGAAATAAACGAATTGAAGACAAACTACCTCACCATTAATATAAACACAGATAAAACAACAGGCGTCCTTAGAAAATGGAAAGCAGCCATCTGGGGTTGATAAATTTACTTACCTTGGGTCAACTGTAACTGATTTCCCTCTCTCTCTCTCTCTCTCTCTCTCTCTCTCTCTCTTCTCTCTCTCTCTCTCTCTTTCACAACCCAAACAGTGGTGTCTTAGCTAGAAGGAGAGCGACATGTGGAACAATATCGCAGCTTGAACACCAATGGTCGTCTGACATCAACCAAACAACGAAGATAAAGATGTACAAAACTCGGATCTTTTCGGTTTGAACGGCAGTTTTTAACATAATTTCTAGGTAACTAAAAAATTTTAAACTTCGTATACTAGTAGAATGTGTTTATAAAACATCTTTTTCTCTTGGGTTTATTGAGAAAATTCTATAGTTTGTAAGATATTTGTTGTTTTTTTTTCTTCAATTTCTGCAATTTCAACCAATCACTGACGTCCATTGAGTTAAAAAGCATTCTGTGCCGTATGTATATGTCCCTCGTTTAAGAAACAGATTGGGTTTATTTACATTTGTGAAGAAAAAAAGATACCTTTCTCCCACCCCTAACCCTAACCCTAACCCTAACTAACCCTAAACCTAAAAGAGATTGAAATACAATAGATCGATTCTAGGGTCATAATTATGGGTGACAATTTCATATGACACCGCTAGAAAAAACTGCCGTTCAAACCGAAAAGATCCCAAAACTCTAATCTTCCAATTTTTACATATGGATGCGAGACATGGTTAATTAATAAATAGGAATCGGCAAAGGGCCACGTTGAACACTTTTCACACAAGAAACCTGGGGAAAATTTATCAATCAAATATCCTATAACGACCACGTTTCCAATGACACTCTGTACCAAATAGCTGACGATAAAGGACTGCCGGCTGAGATGGATTGGTCACCAACTGCGACGCCCACTCGTGGAAAGCAGGTGAGGAAACGACCAAGAACAACTTATCACCGTATGATTCGTGCAGACTGCAAGATGAAATACTCAATGAAATACTTCTAGCGGCTGAAGGTGGAAATGAGTGGAAAGCCTGAATAAACTATATCTGCCTATGATTGACTATACACTTTTCGGTACTAGTATCGTAGACTGGTCCCGGTTTGCGCACACGCGCAGGCGCGCGCCCGCGCTAGCCAGCCGTAGGTAGTCGATACTCGATCCTACGAGCTGACTGGCGCATGCGCGGTGCGCGATTCGCGCATGCGCGTTACAACCTCCCCCCACCCCGCAATTTTCACTAAGGAAAAATTTTTTTTTAAATTCGGATTTTATGTTTCTTATACCGGTTAAAAGGACACGATTAAAATATTCAACATACATGGTCGTTCAGTTAGCCCCCCCCCCGCAATTTTCACTAAGGGTTGTAACGCGCATGCGCGAATCGCGCACCGCGCATGCGCTAGTCAGCTCGTAGGATCGAGTATCGACTACCTACGTCTGGCTAGCGCGTGTGCGCAAACCGGGACCAGTCTACGATACTAGTACCCACTTTTCAGTCTATTATTCATATTTCTTTGTTGAATTTTGAATAATGAATATTAATTGATTGATTGTTAGATTTGGGGGTGGTTATACGTTTGCCAGTAACCACAGTTTGAGGGAGATGGTCCCGGTTGGCGCGCTCGGTGGTTGCCGCTTATTCACTGCGTGTCCCAAGTAAACACACTCTTTCGCTCACTCGATTTCATCGCTTCCCACCTCTATCCGATCTTATACTACGTGTTTGGGCTGCGTATATTTTGTATATGGAATGGAAGCACTCCGTCGGTTACGACGATGAGGGTTCCGGTTGATCCGAATCAACGGAACAGCCTGCTCGTGAAATTAACGTGTAAGTGGCTGAGCACTCCACAGACACGTGCACCCTTAACGTAGTTCTCGGAGATATTCAGCGTGACACAGAGAGTGACAAGGCCGGCCCTTTGAAATACAGGTACAACAGAAACAGGAAGTAAGAGTGAGAGAAAGTTGTGGTGAAAGAGTACAGCAGGGATCACCACCATCCCCTGCCGGAGCCTCGTGGAGCTTTTAGGTGTTTTCGCTCAATAAACACTCACAACGCCCGGTCTGGGAATCGAAACCGCGATCCTATGACCGCGAGTCCGCTGCCCTAACCACTGGGCCATTGCGCCTCCTATTTTGTATATAGAGCGGACGATTAATTGGCAAAAAATGACAATCTCCAAATATAATATCTGTTTCAACACGTGATTGCACATCTTGCAAAACATACATAAACGTAAATATCTATGTGTGTGCGAAAGAGAGAGAGAGAGAGAGAGAGAGAGAGAGAGAGAGGAGAGAGAGAGAGAGAGAGAGAGAGAGAGAGAGAGTTTTAAATTTCTGAACTGAACAAACAAGTCAAACTACTTAGTGGCGTTCCGTGACGAAAAACAGAATCGCACCGGTGAATACAATTTCCCATAGACATGCAAGTATCCGTGAGAAATTGAGAGAGTTTCACCTTTCTTTCTGTTTTCCTTCCTACCTTCCTACCTTCCTTCTTTCCATTCTTTCTTTCTTTTTTCTCTCTTTCTTTCGTCTGTCTTTTTTCAAGATTCCTCCTCCTTTCATCACACAGTCTCCCATTTTCACGTCTCAAACATGACTCATTATTCCATACTCATCTTTAAGTTAATTAAGTCAATTTTTTGGCTCAAAAAGCAAAAATCAAGGCCATGTAGTGGGACATGGAGTTATGTACAGGGTGGTGTTCATGTAAAGAGTTCAGGCCACTTGAGGTCAAGGGAGGCTTTGAACAAAGCGGTCGTCGGCATCTTCACCATCTCGTCTGGCAGCTTGTTCCACGGATCCGCAATCCGGACGGAGAAAGCCCCTCTCCTTCGATTGAGATGAAATCGTCGCAGGTAGAGCTTTTTGGAGTGGCCCCGCAGCCGACGCTCTGGATCAGGAGTGAAGAACAGCTCTTTCGAGAGGTTACACTTTCCGCTTATGATGTGAGCAAAAATGAGATCACCACGGCGTTGTCGTTTTTCTAGAGAATAAAGGTCGAGCGTCTTCAGCCTTTCTTCATAAGACAAATGCTTGAGACCAAGAACCATGCGGGTAGCCAGCTTCTGGACTCTTTCGAGATGCTGTATGTCTTTGAGGAGATAAGGAGAAGAGGCTTGAATCCCGTACTCCAATATGGGTCTCACCAGCGTGACATAGAGCGGTAGGAATATGGCTGCTGTGAGCATACCGAATGACCGTCGAATCAAAAACAGAACTCCGCGTGCTTTGTTGGCAGCACTGGGCCGAAGGCGAAAAGGAAGAATCCACCAAGATACCCAGGTCCTTTACCTGGTCGGTCTTCTCCAGCAGCAGACGACCCGGCTCGAAATCAAGTTGAGTTGCAGGAGAAGAGCCAACAGGCAGATGACAGCACTTTGACACGTTCAGACACAGGTCCCATCTCCAAACTTGGTGGAGGCATCGACCAAGATCATCTATATCATCGCGAGGAGCGACCAGTTTGACATCATCGGCAAATAGAAGGGTGTGTTGCGTGAGGTCGTCGGGCAAGTCATTTATGAAGACTAAGAACAATAAGGGCCCAAGCGCTGAACCTTGAGGCTCGCACTGGAGACGTCGGACCGCGAACCATTAACTTAGACTTGGAAGGAGTGATCTGAGAGGAAGGCACCAACCCATCGTACAATATCAGGATGGAAACTATATGCTTGAAGCTTGACAAGTAATAGGCGGCGGTTTACCAAGTCAAAAGCTTTGGCAAAGTCCAATAAAACGATGTCAACAGCATCACCATCATCGAGGATACGCGTCACCAATTCTTCCATTACCAGTAAGTTGGTCAAGCATGATCCCTTCGGCACGAAGCCGTGTTGGGAATCAGAGATAGAGGCTGTGTTTTGGAGGTGGAGCATCATACTTTTCTTAAGGATGGTTTCGAACATCTTGCTGATTATTGAAGTAAGGGAAACCGGTCGGTAGTTAAGCGGGTCTTCACGGCTCCCTTTCTTGAAAATTGGGCAGATTATCGGTGTTCTCCAGTCTGCAGGTATAACACCCGTCGCCAATGACATATTGAATAGAAGTGTTAAAGGTTCGCAGATGACCGGAGCCAACGCTTTGATAACCTGTGGGTGTATGCCGTCAGGGCCGTGACCCTTGTTGACATCGAAGCCTTGAATAACGCGTTCGACTTCGTCCCGCGTGATGACCAATCTAGGCATTGGAGGTACCGATCTATCAAATGAAGGGGGTTCACGACCATCATCTTGTTTGAAAATTGTTGAAAAAGCCTCGGCAAATAATTGACTCTGTTGATAAGGGTCCTCAATCGATACGCCTGTTGAGTCTACCAACGTTGCAATTTGGTTGTTCAAGCGGGAATTCCGTTGGACATGGGCAAAGAAGGTTTTTGGATTG
Organism: Octopus sinensis; assembly: GCF_006345805.1. Classification (NCBI taxonomy): domain Eukaryota; kingdom Metazoa; phylum Mollusca; class Cephalopoda; order Octopoda; family Octopodidae; genus Octopus; species Octopus sinensis. The sequence goes on from NC_042997.1 coordinate 43,169,878, forward strand.
CGACTGGCGTTTGCCGCGATTTTGTATTCATATCTGAAGCGTTCTTCCTTTTCAATTTTCACGTCTTGGTCTCGTTGAGTTTTGTACACCTCAAAAGCTGCAGTCGAATCTAGATTTTTGAATTCAGCCCAAGCAATATCTCGAAGTTCTCGTTTAACCTTTTTCGTCACCCAGGGCTTGTGTTTCTTTCTTCTTGGGAAGCCCAACGGGAACTACTTGGTCAGTCAACCAGATTACATATGCTTTGAGGGACGACCATAGTTCGTCAACTGAGGACATCGTCATCAGGGATCGCCAGTCCAGAAGCGCGGAAGCCTCGGTTAGAATTTCAAGATTGATTGCAGAGAAGACTCTACGTGGCAGCGAAATAGTCGTGGGCATAGAAAAAGTTGTGTGCATGACGAACTTCAGGACCTCATGATCACTCTTGGCAAGAGGGGCGCACACAGATACGTCTGACACTGATCTTGGATAGCGGGAGAATACCAGATCCAGCATAGATGGCTGCTGCCCAGACCGATGCCTTGTCATATTCAACAGGTTGCGATAGAAAACAATCTTCAGCCACGTCAAGAAGGGCCTGGCCGAACCGGGATGATGTTGTACAAATTGATGCGGGCCAGCCGATCGTGGGAGCGTTGAAGTCTCCTAATATCAAACAGTCATGAGAAGCTGAAACGAATCTTATCGCTTCGAGTAAATGAGCATCGTCCTGGGGGTCGGCAAGAGGCGACCTGTAGACAGCTAACACGGGCAGGCAAAACCCGGATAGTCTCAGCTTGCAATAGACGGCTTCGAATTTTGTTGTAGGTTGAGTATTAGTGGGTAGAATACAGCTGGACGGTTTGAGATCAGATTTAACATACACAGCAACACCTCCACCTCGCCTTTTTTCCTCTGTCACATCTGAAGAGGGCGTAGCCCTGTAGGTGGATTTCCGAGTCCTTTACTGCTAGAGTCAGCCAAGTCTCGGTGATAGCTATCACATCTGGGAAATCACGCATGGCCAGTGTAAATAATTCGCTGAACTTTGGAAATAAGGAGCACGAGTTGGTGTAGACGATGCTGAGCTGTGAAGTTTGAGGTGCGGGAATTAGGGAACAAGCAGAATAAGGGGTATCAGAGAAAGCATCGTTGTCGGGGGTGTCTACTTTACTTCAATTCGCCCTCAATTCACTTTCCCTGTCAGCACTACAGCATGCGACCAGAGGTAGGACTTGATTATTTGTCCATCTTGGATGCGTAAACCCTTCTCTCCCATCTGTTTTCTCATCTTCAGTTCTGATATTAGGTTTCTCCGGCGAATTATCTCTCTCAGTGAGTATTCCTCGCAAAAGCCCATATTGGGGTCCTCCCAAGCATGCTTCTGAGCTCTGTTCAGAAAGGTTGAAGCCTCCTGATCGGAAGAAAAGATTACTCGTATTGGGCGTGGTCTAGTGTCTGAGGTTGAGTTCGCTTGGAATCTTCCTAACCGAGCGACCTTATGGATACTGACATTTTCGTTGACAGAGAACAATTCTCCAACTAAAACGGAAACAAAATTTATGTCATCTTTTAGGCGGTTTATGCCTGTATCACAAGTGGATTCAGCCTTACCATAAATGATTGCTGATCTTGAGTGGAAAAAATGGTCTTTCTGTTCTCTACTGTGAACTGCAGCATTCGATTCTTCATCGGATAATTTAGAAAGGGTGGTTTCATAGCCATCAAACTTATGTCGGCCTTTGGGGTCGATCGTAATGGGTTTAGTGGTCATAACTTTCCCGCCTGGTTTGAAACAGAGATAACATTATCTTTTAAAAAAATCCCTGTCCAAAGATTTCCACTAGGATAAAATTACTAGTTACTGTGAGATATTGCATTTTCCAGTCCCCACTAAAAAATTATTATTCTATAAGTATATCCAGTTGTCTTATTCCTCGAGGGAGTCATCCCGTGCATATTTTGTTTTTGGATTAACATGCAGTTTACCGTCGTAAAAAAGTAGAAATAAATTGGCCAAAAGCAAAATCCTGAAGTCAAGTTAGTTCACCTTCAAATAACTGTCGGTCTGGAAGATTCTAGAATCCGCCGTTTGGCGGGAAAACTTACATGTTTCCTGAAGTTACCGCCTCAACCATAAATCAGTCAATCAGGGCTGATTGGTCAAATCATATTCTCGTAGGCGTTAATGCCTTTTAGGGCGACTCTTCCTTTTACGAAAATATATTAGGTTGTGATTCTAGACTGAGGAATTCCGAGAACTATGAATCTAAAGCAGGTTCTCGCTATAATTTCAAGAATGTTAGTTAACCTCTACGAAAGGAAAGCTGATCGTATGAGCTGTGATAATTATTGTAGTATCTTTTCGCCCGTAACTTTTCATGTGAGAGGAACGTTGTCCAAGATAAAAAAAAAAAAGTGAACAGGCGCAGGAGTGGCTGTGTGGTAAGAAGCTTGCTAACCAACCACATGGTTCCGGGTTCAGTCCCACTGCGTGGCATCTTGAGCAAGTGTCTTCTGCTATAGCCCCGGGCCGACCAATGCCTTGTGAGTGGATTTGGTAGACGGAAACTGAAAGAAGCCTGTCGTATATATGTATATATATATATATGAGTGTGTGTGTTTGTCCCCCTAGCATTGCTTGACAACTGATGCTGATGTGTTTACGTCCCCGTCACTTAGCGGTTCGGCAAAAGAGACCGATAGAATAAGTCCCGGGGTCGATTTGCTCGACTAAAGGCGGTGCTCCAGCATGGCCGCAGTCAAATGACTGAAACAAGTAAAAGAGTAAAAGAGTAAAGATTAGGAGGAATGACAGGTGTTACTGCGCCACCCCCACTGAAGTCCCATCTGCAACGCACTCCAAGTACCCATCGTCTGTGATGATCTTGGCGATCGTGAACAACGAAGGCTATGTCATGCTGTCTCACATTTCCCTTCAAGATCTTAGGGTCAGTTCGACAGCCTTCATTAGGACAATGGAGACGGTGATCAAGCCCTGGATAGAAAGAGTTGCTCGGAGGAAGCCGATGTATCCAGCAAAACCCTGCTCCCTCTTACACAGCCTGCATGACCCAGGAGTGGATAGCGAAAAATTTTCACTCTCCTGTTACACCTAACATTTGGCCTTCTAGCTCTCCCATTTAAAACCCTCTGGTCTACTACGTTTGGGCGTTGTGAAAGGGAGACCAAATTCATGCTCACAATAATCACTGGTCACTGATGTCTCCTATTAGGGGATGTATTGCTAATATAACTAAAGATTGCCTTATGAACGCATTTAGTAATTTCAGAAGTTGTATCTGGTAGTTATCGATGTCGATTGGAGCTTTGTTGAATAGACTTTTACTATGTATATGTAAGAAAATTTGGCCTCAGCTCATCTCACACACACGCACATTGACAAATGACTATAACTAAATACATTTATCTTGTGTGTATCCACTTCATACACTCATACACATACACAATTTAGTGACGGCTATGTATGACTGATTATTACTAGCATGAGAAGGCGGCGAGCTGGTAGAAACCTTAGCACGCCGGGCGAAATGCGTAGCCGTATTTTGTCTGCCGTTACGTTCTGAGTTCAAATTCCGCCGAGGTCGACTTTACCTTTCATCCTTTCGGGGTCGATAAAGTACCAGTTTCGCATTGGGGTCAATGTAATTGACTTAATCCCTTTGTCTGTCCTTGTTTGTCCCCTCTTTGTTTAGCCCCTTGTGGGCAATAAAGAAATAATTACTAGCATGAGAATATCTGATACCTTTCATAGACGGCCGATGTCTTTATGTATTGGATGGTTCGCTGTCAGTAAATAAAAATTTTAGGACCGCGTGCATTGTTTTATACTGTGTTTTATATGCTGTTGAAACGACCATGCTGTCAAAACTGTCTCCTCTCTTCCGCACGAACACTGCACTTATAATCACTTCATTTCAACGTATCATTTTTAAGATGGTAGGATACACACACACACACATACACACACACACACACACACACGCACACACACACATATATATAGATCAATACAATAAGATATTGTAATTATATATTAATATATTAAGCTATATTAAATACATTATAATTTAGATGGCTCGTTAGCAGTTAAAAACCAAAAAGGAATTAAAAAATAAGGGTGCAAAATAGCTCCGATGATTGCTAGAAATGATTTCCAGTAATGATTAGCATATCATTATAATATCTTCTCTCTATATTATAATTCTGAAATGCGAAAAGTTTGTTTGTTTGTCTGGTTTTGGCATTGAGAACGGGTTAAAGGCCACTAGATCCCGTCGGATTGACTCCAAAATTTACAGCGACATGTAAAATGAGGTGAGGATGCGAGTGGGCTAGGTTAGAAATCCCCATCTTAAAAGGTGTCGTTGCTAGGGCCAAAAACGCACTTTGAGAAGTCTACTCTCATTCTTTTGTGTCTGTCTTTCTCCATCTCTCACTCTCTTTCCTCCCTTCCTTTCACTTTCTATCTATAACGTCGTTTCACAGCGTCTACCTCCCTTCCCTTCACGTTCTCTTTATAACGTCGTTTCACAGCGTCCTATATTCCCCCCTCCCCGCCGTCGACAGCGCTTTCACACACACTCTCTCTCTACATCTGTCTGCATTCATAGAGAGAATTATCATCGCCACAACCATCACCACACAATCATGAGAACAAATATTATGAATCAGATATTTATTGGGTTAATTTATATATGTGTGTGTGTGTGTTCTATATATAAATATGTATATATAATGTATTTATACAAAGTGTATATATCTGTATTTATGTATATTAAACTTTTTAAAACTTTTTGATAGTTATATATATTTTTAAAAAATTATAAATATAAATTAATAATTTTAATTTTAAATTTAAATAATTTAAATTTAAAATTTTATACTTTATATATTTTGTATATTATATTTTTATTTTTATGTTTTGGTTTATGTTTTTCACTGTTTGATTTGCCTAATAGTGGTTTTATCTCTAATTTATATATATATATATATAATATATATATATATATATATATATATATTTGTATACATTTGTATATATAATGCGTACACACACACATATATATATAATGCGTATATATATATATATATATATAATGTATGCATTATGTAGTCGGTTGTGCTGAAAATATGCACACCTATGTTAAAAGTGCTGGCGAGTTTGCATGGCAACTATTTTTTCTTCAAATGAAAGGCGTGGCCTCTAGGACAAAATTCCTCATCTTATAAAATGTGGCCCGAGTAGACCCGAATGAAATCGGGTTATATTAACCAAAATGTGAAAAGAGGTCTAAATGGGGCTTGAAGGGGATTAAAATTTCCAGGAGCGGGTGTTTAGGAATTCTCTGTTAGATCAAGCTAAAAAAATTTGTGCCAGCCTTTAAATTGTCAATGTGTTGCCGTCCATGATGAAGAAGTTTTGAATGCTTGCCATGGTGAGTCTACTGTCGTGAGAAAGAATCACTTCAAAGCTTGGTGTTTAGGAATTTTCTTTTACATCAAGTTTAAATTTTTACGCCAGCCGTTAAACTGCCACTACGTTGCTGTCCGTCGTTAAGAAATGCCAGCCATGGTGACTCTACTATCCTCAGATTTTATCCCTTCAAACTTTGGTTTCCAATATTTTTTAAATTTTTATTCAGCTCGTAAGTTCGTCTATCCCCTTTAAATGTTAGTGTTTTGCTGTCTTCCTTGAAGCAGACCTTTCCGTTGTCACTGCCTGATATTTATGATTGATCCTTCAAAATATTTTCTTTCTCAACTTACTCAAGATCTTTTGTTGTTTATAAATGGGAGAGAGATAGAGAAAGATAGAGAGTAAGAGAAAGCGAGGGAAAGTCCGAGAGAAAGGAAGAGTAAGAGAGTGGGAAAGTGAGAGAGAAAGGAGAGAGAAACAAAGAGGGAGAATATGGTGATAAAAAACAGAAACGAAGCAACAGAAAGTAACAACCACACTCTTACCCGTGCGTAGAGCGGGCCACCTTTAGCTAGTCTTATTGTATAGATAATATACACTTTAACCGTTTTGAATTTTAGCGCTTGCTTATCAACGGTCTCTTTTTCTCGTGAACTATTACGAGACAGGCTATCTCTTTAACCCTGAGTAGTGGTAGAGGCCTCTGACGAGAAACAAGATCCTTCTGATCAAATTTTGAGATTACGTGATAAGGCTTTGTCCAACTATTTCATCCTGTCAGTTTATCTCACAAGGGAAAGATCGTTTAGCTTGCTGTGCCCGAATCCCGTAAATATCTTGAGGTTAGAGTTTTTAGTGGCTTTCTGAGTTAAATTTTGACTATGATTTCTACCAATCACCGGTGCTTGCAATGTTTCCCCAAAAAGGAGAATTATAATTGTCACTAAATGTGACTAGGGTGTTAAGAAACTCCTACATTGCTAGAAATAAGAGCTAAACCGCTCTAATGTTGTAGTTAACGCACATGGATGAAAGCATATGCACTAATAAGGACCATAACCGTCTGAAAAGTGCCGACCAAGAATTCTTTGATTGTAGGCCTCCAAAAAAGTATTAAATAGCTGAAGGATTAAAATTAATCAAAGGACACACTAGGTATGTCTACCTGCTGGAAATAACAGTCAAAACTCTTATTTAAATCGCCAACATAAAAAGCACCATCCGAACGTGGACGATGCCAGCGCCGCCCCGACTGGCTTCTGTGCCGGTGGCACATAAAAAGCACCATCCGAACGTGGCCGTTGCCAGCGCCGCCCCGACTGGCTTCTGTGCCGGTGACACATAAAAAGCACCATCCGAACGTGGACGATGCCAGCGCCGCCCCGACTGGCTTCTGTGCCGGTGGCACATAAAAAGCACCATCCGAACGTGGCCGATGCCAGCGCCGCCCCGACTGGCTTCTGTGCCGGTGGCACATAAAAAGCACCATCCGAACGTGGCCGATGCCAGCGCCGCCCCGACTGGCTTCCGTGCCGGTGGCACGTTAAAAGCTCCAACCGATCGTGGCCGATGCCGGACCCCCCTGGCACCTGTGCAGGTGGCACGTAAAAAGCACCCACTACACTCACGGAGTGGTTGGCGTTAGGAAGGGCATCCAGCTGTAGAAACTCTGCCAGATCAGACTGGAGCCTGGTGCAGCCCCTGGCTTCCCAGACCCCAGTCGACCCGTCCAACCCGTGCTAGCGCGGAAAACGGACGTTAAACGATGATGATGATGATGATGATGATGATGATGAAAATACACTGATAATAACGACAGTAATCAACCACCCGAAGGCAAACGAGCCAAGACAATCTCTCAGCATACATTTAAGTATTTAGATTCACGTGGATCGGTTTCTAGACTGGCTTAATAGCTTATATTATTGATTGTGTTATTATCGTGTAAATGTATATGCGTATATTCACAGTAACGCGGCAACTTTTCAAATCTTAATTCTTTTACGCTTTTATTCTTTTACATGTTTCAGTCATTTGACCGGGGCCATGTTGGAGCACCAGCTTTTAGTCGAAGAAATCGATCCCAGGACTTATTCTTTGTAAGCTTGCTACTCATTCAATCGGTCTCTTTTGCCGAACTATAATGTTACGGGGCCGTAAACACACCAACATCGGTTGTCAAGCGATGGTGGGGGGAGTGGGAAAAACACATACACATACACAAATATATACAAATACATACACAAACATACATACACACACACAGATTTAATATATATATATATAATATATATATATATATATTATATATATATATACACACACATACATATATATATACACACACGTACATATATATATATATATATATATATATTATATATATATATAATATATATATATACACGATAGGCTTCTTTTCAGTTTCCGTCTCCCAAATCCACTCACAAGGCTTTGGGAAGCCCACGGCTATAGTAGAAGACACCTGCCCAAGGTGCCACGCAGTGGGACTGAACCCAGAACCATGTGGTTGGTAAGCAAGCTTCTTACCACACAGTCAACCTGTGCGTATGTTTACATAATCTTACAATTCCGCGACAAATAACCACTTATGTCAATATCCGTTCATAAATGAATAAAAACAAAAAAAAAAAAAAATCAAAACAATTCGCTCCATCCTTCTTTGACGACATTTAAGTTGCTAACGGCGAAATTGAAGTTGATGACAACGTAATCAAGGCTAATAACGAAACTGCCTCTGACAATGACGAATTTGACAATGACGAATTTGACAATGACGTTGACATGATTGGGCTTGGTAATATTGAATTTGAATGGTAAACCCTGTACATATGCATACATACATATATACATACATGCATATATTATATATATTATATTATATTATATTATATTATATAGTGTATAAATGCATATGTATGTGTGCGTGCAAGTATGTGTGTGCTTGTATTTCCGCACCGGAAAAAATGCTTATGAGCATTTCTTCCGCCGAAGTCGACTTCGCCTTTAATCCTATTGGTATCGATAAAATAATTATCAATCAGGTGCCGTGGTCGGTATAATCGACTAACCCCTTCACCGAAATTGCGGGCCTTATTTCAAAACATTGAAGCCAATGTTTATAAAAATGTATAAAATGTGCATATAAAATATACGCTGGCGTTGTGCTGTAAATAATCTCGCTCCGAAATGTCTTTCACTTCCTTTATTTATGCAGGGTGTCCATTTATTACCATTACAGTTTGAAAAATTCAGGAAAAAAATGAAAAATATGGATAATTCAGCAGAGTTTATTGGAAAACGTAGGCGAAAAACTAAAGTTTTATTAAAAACTAGCAGTATCGTCCGGCGTTGCTCGGGTTTGTAAGGGAAATAACTATATAAGCATTTTTAGAGAGTTACTTCCCTTATAGATGCCAATTCGGGCTTTCTTAGCCATTTCTGTTTTGGTGTCTTCAAGCCATGAAGTCGTTGTTCTAAAAGAACGCTGGTCTCCTTGACAACGCTTTACGACGTTGATTTCCTTACACTCCCTTTCCCACAGCTTCACGAGGGAGGGAAGAAGGGGGAGAAGCAAACAGGTGCAGGTGTGACCATGGACGCCAACTCCGCCGCCATCGACACACGAAAAATTATGCATTAAAATGGAATAAAAAATTATGTTAAATTATTTTAAAAATCGTAGACTCGTCGTAGACGCACACTAATAGCCAGACGGGCTCGATATGAATCACGACTATAAGATACCCGGTTTTGGTTAAACTGCACCGCAAAATGTGGGAGTAGTTAGGAATCTAAATCGTAGGAGACAGACACTCACACAACTACAGTTTTATATAAATAGATATCAGCACACTTGCATGTGAGTTCCACTGGTTGCAAGCAACACATCTCGGCGATAAATTGTGAAAGTTGTGAGGATAATTTATGGAAACCTTCTCATATATACAGCTGTGGGTTAAAAGTCACGCACCAAGATATTTGGCATTTTCTTTATATCACGTAATTACTAATGTTATTTAATTTGTTCATCCTGTACGTGTGCATTCGGTATTCTTCTCTTCATTTTATTCATTATTAGATAAGCATGTCATTGAGCGCATTGAACTTTGAACATATTGAACTTGCTTTGTGAGTGACTTTAGGGTTACCCTGTACATGTGTGTGTGCGTGTGTGCATATATATCGAAAGACCCTTGTCCTACGTCCTGGTTCTGTTTTGTTTTTTATCCTTACCGTTATTGTTTTTACGTTTTTGTATTCTTATTCGTGCTTTCCTTATTGTTGTCACGTATTCTGTATTTTTATTCGTGTACTTCGTTCGTTTTCCGTCCTCGTGTTGTATACATTCGAAGCTTTCTTCCAAGGGATCTAATGCACTTGGCTTAGATTTCCCTTGGGGGCTGCCCAGATCGGAGCAATCTCAAGATTAATCAGCCAAAATTGCGAAGATGATCTGGTTCTTGACTGATAACTGAGGGCTTCGAATGTCCCGTCCCGTGGTTCTTGTGTCGTCTCTTTGGTGTTTCATGTTCTTGTCCATATCTGTATTTATTTTTTACTGTTTACACACACACACACACACACACACACACACACACACACACACACATATATATATATATATATATATAAACCAGCTTAGAGAAGAAGAAGAAACGAAACGAAACCAAACGAATCGAATCGAATCGACGCGAAGGCGCTCAGTCATACAATAGTGTAATAAATAAAATATATGCATACATACAAACATATATGTACGTACCTACATCTACATGTATATATACATGCATATTTAAATATATATACGTGTGTACAGGACACTACAAATAGACGTAGAACTCAACGAGAAACGAAAACGTAAAAACAGCATGGAACGGACCATTCCTTTAACATATATATATATATATATATATATATTATATATATTATATATATATATATATATATATATATATATATATATATATATATATATATAATATATATATATAATATATATATATATATATATATATATATATATATATATATATATATATATGAATATATATATGTATTGTTGTATTTCAGGATGGTCATTTTTTTTTTTGTTTTGGCTAAAATGAACATCCCGAAATACAACGATATCCGTTTTAACACACAATTTCACATCAGGAATCTTGCAACACAAATTGATAACGGTATACCTATATTACATTAAAAGTGAACTTCAATCTTGCTTGCTTGCAATGTTACACAGCCAAACCGGCGCATAATGGGAAAATACTTTGAAAGTGATGCGCCCCTGAAATGTGAATGTAAACAGAATAGATCGGACCAGTGGTTATTGAAATATTCGGTATTTTGGGGGTATAAATACCCAAAACGGTGCATAATTGGAAAATACTCTGAAAATAACTTAACCCTGAAAGGAAAGAAATTCTGATCTTTCTATTAGACACATTATAATGGGCAAAATATTTTAAAGTGAAAATGACTTAAAAAATACAGTATATATTTCGTAAAACTAGTTCGTAAACTCCATGTGAAATAGTTTTTTTCGATAGTTTTCTTTCGAGTGCATTCAACGTATCTCACCTCTAAAGATTTGGCTCCTATTTCTAGCACGCCATAGTACCACGTAACAGCTATTTTTGATAAAGGACCCGAAATACATTTTATGTGGTAGCAGGGCGTGCAAAAAATAGCAGCCAGATCTTTCCTTTTCTGAGGAAAGGAGCCGTTTATTCGTGATTTTGATGTCATATTCGTTGGAAGTATGCGAAATAACCTGGAAAAGAAAAAAAAAACCTACGAAACAAAATTCCGTTGCTGGGGAACTCAGACTTTCCCGGTACCTTGAATTATTGGTGACCCAACGGATCACGGATAGTCTAAGATATACATATATATATAAGCATTGAAGATAACGATTTTGCGATAAAAAATATTCCCCACTTCAATTTATTTTTACTATTCTTCGTTAATCTTTGGATTCTAAACTACAATTCTACGCTTTGAAATCTTAAATCCTAGGCAATAAACCCTAAACCCTAAACCCTAAACCCAAAACCCTAAACCCAAAACCCTAAACCTTAAACCCAAAACACTAAGGCGAACCTAATTTTTCTTTGTTATTTTCTCTTCTTCAAAAAGTCGAAAATAAAAAGGAAATAGATACAGTCTTATGTAATTGAAAAATAATTTTTATGCGCCCTTTTTAAGCCTAGCCAGGCTCATGGGCCCGGTTTCCCGGTTTCTGTGGCGTATGTGCTCCCCCCCCCAGCTGGACGGGACGCCAGTCCATCGCAGCGTTACTCAAGAAACAGGAAGAAAGAGTGAGAGAAAGTTGGGGCGGAAGAGTACAACAGGGGTCACCACCACCCCCTGCCGGAGCCTCGTGGAGCTTTAGGTGTTTTCGCTCAATAAACACACACAACGCCCGATCTGGGAATCGAAACCGTGATCCTCCGATCGCGAGTCCGCTGCCCTAACCACTGGGCCATTGCGCCTCACAGTCTTATGTAAGAATCCTTAAAAAGGGTACAATAGATACACACACACACACACACACACCACACATACGACGGGATTCTTTCAGTTTCGCCCACCAGATCCACTCGATCCGAGTCTATAGTAGAATACACTTGCCCGAGTCGCCACATCAAGTGCAACTGAACCCAGAACCAAGTAGTTGGAAAGCAAACTTTTTATTACATAGTCACATATGATTATACAATTATATATTATGTAATACATAATTTTTGATGACCAATCCTGATTAAATGACTTATTCATCACCGGTTCAAGATTACCTCAATTTGGCCTCCCCTATTGGGGAAGGCATACAAACCAGAAATTCACTTAGGAACCCAATAGAGGGCACCACTGAGTTGATAATGTAGTATTTACACCTTTGCTGCAAGCGAGAATTATTTCTCCACGGTAAACCGTAATGAAATTGCCTTTAAAAATTAACATATGTCCCGAACATCTTTGTATTAACCTAAAGTTTGTTGATTTCCCATTACTACTTCGCGCTACGACTTCCGGTGCATTTAATCAGACCGGGCTGTCTACGGGCGCCAACCGATCACTGTTATTGACTGATTCATTATAAAGCTAGTTAGAAAATCACCATAAGAGATTTACTAAAATACTAATATATTTAAATAACAGTGCTCTGCTAAAGTATTTTATAGATGTGTGCATATTGTGCGCGTGTTCGTGGTCTAAATGTATAAACCAGAGTGATGTTTTTGCAATGAAGGATGTAAGGGGTCTAAAGTGAAGTTATAAATTCTACTGAATGAATCGTTTTCTCTTTTCGTCCACTATTTTGATTAATGCATATGTCGAATTCAGCCGGGCAGCTATTGTACTTCCCTTGCATTTGTGGCAATGGAAATAGAGTGAGGATGACTGACAAATTTGAAGGGATTAAAAGAAAAACCTCCTATTTAACAATAAACATGCGTGATGAAACAGTAATTTCAACAGGGAGTAGCGGAAGTATGTTAAATGAGATCACTTGATAAAACATATTGACACCGGAGTACAGCAGCGTAATTTTGTAAGATAAGAATATAATGCTCTTAAGTTTCGGCTCACATTCATCTATTAGTGAGATACAAGTGGAACGGCATAAAATAAAACAGCTCGTTAATTAGGTAACTAAGCAAGGACATTGAAGGGTGAGAAAACTTTGCCGCAGCACTTAAGTATACACTTAACAAGAGAAAGAAGGAAACGTTTATTTAGTCAAGTTTGTTGTTCCAAAAGCAGCAGATCTTTTTTTGGCTGAAACTTTTATGGGATCTTTTCACTTTCATCGGCAGATCGAGAAATTATTTTTTTGTAACTAAACACTTTCAAACTTCGGACATTGGTAGAATGTGTCATATAAAACATTTTTTACTCTTAGCGTTTGATTGATTGATTCTAGTTTCAGCTCATGAGCTTGAGAAAAGTTTCTATTTACAAAGTTATTTCCTGTTAAAGTTATCGTATTTTGGTAATTTCAACCAATCAATGACGTGTATTCAGCTGAATAAAATTACTGCTGTTGTTTGTCAACAACAACTATCGGTGGTGTATTTTTCATTTGTCACTGTTATTTATGACATCGTTCGTGCGTTCGTACTGATTTTAGTTTTAGGGCTTTAGGGTTAGGGTTATGGTTTTAGGTTATGGTTTTAGGGTTAGGGCTAGGGTTTCGGAAAAAGTAAAAAATGAAGAAATTGGAGGAGGGAGGGGTAAGGGGGCCAAAAGTTTCAAAATTCCGATTTTTGGCAATTTTCCGGAATCTCCGTATCCGAAAAGGTGGGTTTTTGGCAAAAATTTTTTTTTTAAAACAATAATTTGCAAGAAAATGGGGTGGAGGTGGGAAGAAGTCTTTCCGAAAATAGCTGAAAAACAGGTAAAAAAAATCCTAAAAAGCAGTAGAAATGCACGAACGATTATGGTGATGTCATGAAGTAAACGTGCTTCAGATAAACTCGTTTATTCATACAAATGTAACTGAGATGTTATAACAGTGAGAAACGAAATAACAGTGAGAAACGAAATATACACCACCGATAGATGTTGTTGACAAAACAATAGCAGTAATTTTATTCAGGTTGACACGTCATTGATTGGTTGAAATCACCGAAATACGATAACTTTAACAGGAAATAACTTTGTAAATAGAAACTTTTCTCAACAACGCTAAGAGTAAAAAATGTTTTATATGACACATTCTACCAGTGTCCGAAGTTTGAAAGTGTTTAGTTACAAAAAAATAATTTCTCGATCTGCTGATGAAAGTGAAAAGATCCCTGTTATGTTTATTTACTCTACATCATAATATTTCTGAACACGTTTCTTTTATTGGTGTTTACTGGTAACATACTGTAGCGTTGGTAGGAAAAAAAAGGCTTATTGTAAGTATATATAGGCATCATTTACTGCTACATTAATACAGAAGGTATTCATGCAATAAAACAAAAGTACATTTTATATGAAACGACCTATATTACAAGCATGGGACATCTCTGTCAGAAATTCAATATTTAGGCTAATTTTTACACATCAATGCATATTCTTGTTGCCATGTTGCCGCGGTATGTTTCTTCATCTATCATGCCGGGTTGAATATTTAGCTGTGAAGACAGCTATAAGTCGAAAGAAAGCTCCACCAAGGACTTAATCACTCTGCTCTTTTCGCGCTAAAATAAGCTGTATTTGTTGACTCTTTTCACAGAAAGTCCTCGTCATGTCGCCAGACTATCAGGTGAACCAAAGTCGTTGACCAGATGGAAATTGTATTAGTACGTTTGATCAACATGTGATTTCCATGCCAAACGTGGGGTCGAATCCAACTGTTATAACTTTAAACAATAAACACCAGGTGTAGGCAAAGCCGTGTAAAGACGTTTACAGCGCAATCATATCGCCCTAGATTCGCCCCCTTTCTACGGCACTTTGGACAAATGTCTTTTACCACAGCTTCAGGTTGACTAAAGATTATGGGTAAAACTGGATTAACACAACCTGTGTGGATGCCCTTCGAATGGATTGTACCAGTCAACAGACATGGTAGACAAAATCCGCCACCCGGGGGTTGACAATACTACCTCGGTCCTTTACTTCCTTTAACATATTCTAAACTGTGCAAACCTTCGAACCCGGTTTCCAGTTTAAGGATGATTCGATATTTTGATGCATTACTTCACCTGCAGCAACCTATGTGTCGTATTGCCTTCCTTTTTCGATAACAGAGACCCCCCACCCTTGCAAAAAGGTCTTGGATGTTGCCGTTCTTCCTCATGACATGGAGCTCCAATCATTGTCGACGCCTGTAGGCAAGGCCCATGGAGTGACATACTATTTATTCGGTCAGTCTAATTTCTTAGGACAACTCTCTCTCTCTCTCTCTCTCTCTCTCTCTCTCTCTCTCTCTCTCTCTCACTCACACTTCAAGATTTTTCTGTCTTTAATCGATTATTTTTAAGTGAATCAGACTGTCGCTCTAGAGATCCTATTGTCATTATACTCTTTTTCAAGCGTGCACTTTAGTCATTCAGATCAATCAGATCAATCAGTAACGTGGGGAATAAAGCAAGAGCTGCAAGCTAAAGAGGAATCCTCTTTGTGGTCGTGCGTCTTACTAGAAATTACGGTCAAACTTTCCACAAACCACACTCTACTTAATATATCAAAAAAGGAACGATACATTTGATAATGTACTTCTGCCTGGGGGAAAAGATGGATGGTCCCAGCAAGTACTCTTTTGACTGTTGTTCAGCTTTACGATATCTGGCCTGGAGTTTAAGAACAACAAATGACTCTTGTCTATAAATCTTTATCTTGTTTTCTTAATGAACCACAACAGCAACAAGGATGAAAACAACATATTCATTGTAAATAGATGATATATAAATTTCTTTCAAATATTTTCATGCTTTAATATTACAGTTATTTTAGACACTATATATTCCTATCCCAGTAAGATAAATAAAAATAGGAATTGTTGTTTTCAAATAGTGTTGATTTTTTATGCTTTGTTCGCCAGAAGTTTGATATCGTTTATTCTGCTGCATTTTACCTGAAAACAGAAGCAAATAAGAAGCATATATATAATATTTTTGTTATCTTTAGACAAAGTCAGACGAATATTTCCAAATCTTGTATGAAACAAATTGCAAAAGAGAATAAACACACGTCGTCTGTCTATTATAAAGGTGAACTACATAATTCATTGAACACTTATGTATGTATAATTTCATGCATTATTAAAGCCTATACAGTATTAGTCTGTTGCTCTGTGGGGTCGATGCTTAGCACCATAAGGATAAGAGGAAACATCAAAAGATTCGTATTAGGTTGTCAAGAAAGTTCTTGCGGAATTTTAAATTTTGGTTTTAAATGATGTATTTTCAAATTATTTTTCGTTAAATTACTTTGACTTAATAAATCATTTTAAAGCCCGTTTTTTGCTCTATTTAATCGTGTTACTCTTTTTCTTTTTGAATAATTAGGCCATTTTTTCCGGAACGTTGAATACAACAGACAAAAAGCAAATTCGCACAATTTTCTTATTCCAGTTCATGCTAGGCCGAAAAGCTGCTGAAACAGCTCGCGATATCAATGATGCATTTGGCCCAGGAACCATTAATGAACGTACAGCACAATGGTGGTTCAAGAAATTTCGTAGTGGTGACGAGAGTCTTGAAGATGATAAGCGTAGTGGTCGACCATCGGATGTTGACAACGATCAACTAAGAGCCTTAGTCGAAGCTAATCCACGCACAACTGTTCGAGAGCTTGCTTCTGAATTAGACGTAACGTAAGCGACAATTTCCAACCACTTGAAAGAGATTGGAAAAACAAAAATTCTTGAGAAATGGGTGCCGCACGAATTGAAGGACAACCCCCCAAAACGCCCGTTTTGAAGTGTCGTCTTCCCTTCTGTTATGCAGCAATAACGACTCGTTTCTCGACCGGATTGTGACTTGCGAGGAAAAGTGGATTCTTTACAACCGGCGACGCTCAGCTCAGTGGTTGGACGCCGATGAAGCTTCACGGCACTTCCCGAAGCCAAAGTTGCACCAAAAGAAGGTCATAGTGACTGTTTGGTGGTCTGCGGCCGGTCTCATCCATCACAGCTTTTTGGATCCAGGCGAAACCATTACGGCGGAGAAGTACTGTCAGCAAATGGATGAAATGCATAAGAAACTCCGACAACAACAGCCAGCATTGGTTAAAAGAAAAGGACCAATTCTTCTCCACAACGCTCGGCCGCACGTCGCACAACTGACCCTGACGACTACTACCATCACCACCACCAACAGCAACAACAACAACAACAACAACACCTTTATAAAAACTGATGCTTGCAAAGTGAAAAAGGGTTCGCAAATGTATGGAGTTTATTTATGAGAACCAGGAATAGGAAATGCAAAAACTAACCTCACCAAAATAGCAGAACAATATGCTTAAACATAATACAACAAGCTCGAGGGGAAACTCAAAGGAAAACAATAAAAGGCAAATGTAATGGATTCAAAATGCAACAATTTGAGTGCGATGAAGGACCGGATTGAAAAGCGCCCTAAACCGATCTGGGAGCATAAACCGACACTGCAACCCCACCACCACCACCACCACCACCACCAAAAAAAGAAGTATCGCCAACATCACTGCAACCCCCAAAGAAACCCTACCAATACCACTTAATCATACTACAAACCTAAACATAGAGATGCTCAAATGCGCAGAAATATCTCTCTTCTCCCGGATAGAGATTTCTCTGTCTGCAAAAATTCAGTTTGCGAAGAAATCCTATGACAAGAATTATCAGAATGGCAAATTTGATGAACGATAGATGGGAAATGGCAAGGATGGTCCTAGTGAATGCGCCTACTCTGAGCAGGGGCTTGTAAATTGAGGGAGGAGCAAAGGGAGAGAGCATGTGTCCTAATGGTCTGGGTGGCCGCAGTTTGTGGGATTGTCACTGACAACCCTCGGAAGTTTCCCCTCTCTCCTATTGAGGAATCATTTCTTGTATGAATCGTTGGTTTCTTTGTTACTAATATTTTTATGTTTACACGCTTTTTTAGTAACCCCACATTATATTGTGGATGGAAGCACTCCGTCGGTTACGACGACGAGGGTTCCGGTTGATCCGACCAACGGAACAGCCTGCTCGTGAAATTAACGTGTAAGTGGCTGAGCACTCCACAGACACGTGTACTCTTAACGTAGTTCTCGGGGATATTCAGCATGACACAGAGAGTGACAAGGCCGGCCCTTTGAAATACAGGTACAACAGAAACAGGAAGAAAGAGTGAGAGAAAGTTGTGGTGAAAGAGTACAGCAGGGATCACCACCATCCCTGCCGGAGCCTCGTGGAGCTTTAGGTGTTTTCGCTCAATAAACACTCACAACGCCCGGTCTGGGAATCGAAACCGCGATCCTACGACCGCGAATCCGCTGCCCTAACCACTGGGCCATTGCGCCTCCTACATTATATTATATTGTACTGTATCGACCTGAGACGTAGTCGATCTTTTTGAAAATCCTTAGTGGTTAATAAAGAAACCAATATTATTATTATTTATTAAGGCGATGAGCTGGCAGAATTGCCAGCGCATCCGGCAAAATGCGAAGGTCAACTTTGTTTTTCATCTTTCCAGAGTTGATAAGTACCAATCAAGTGGTGGAGTCGAGGTAATCGGCTAAACTACTTCTGTTAACAGAAAGAATTATTACCATTCAGTAGCGAGCTGGCAGAATCGTTATCGCACCGACTAAATGCTTAGTGACATTTCGTCTGACTATTTACGTTCTGAGACCAAACTCCACCGAGGTCGACTTTGTCTTTCATCCTTGCAGGGTCGATAAAAGTAATACAGGCTGACCACTAGAGTCGACGTAATCTATTTCTCCTCCTCTCAGATTTGCTAGCCTTGTGCCAAAGCTAGAAAAAATCGTTATTTAGGCGGTGGCTTGGCAGAATCGTCAGAGCATCGGTAAAGTGCTTTGTGCTTTTTCTTACGTTTAAATTCTCTGCTTGTAATCCTTCCGGAGTCTATAACATAAAGTACCAGTCGTGAGCTGAGGTCCATATAATCAACGATTTCCTCTTCAAAGAAAGCAGAACGAAACTAATATTATATCACTAGCAGCATAGCCCGGCGTTGCCCGGGTATGTAAGAGCCCCTAGTAGGCAACGACTAATCCCAATCTAGTTCTTTCCCTCTGGGGAACGAAGGCGCATGTGTAGGTTGCAATGTTTTCTCTTCACTCGAATACTTCTATGTATACGATGTTCCTAGCTGTCTCCCGACAGAAAATGTGTTGCATATAAAAAGCTTAGATTCTCGACCCCATGTCGAATTTATCGATTTTTTTCAGAACTGGGGGAACTTTTCAAAATTTTCGCTGCGTTAGTTTTGAATTATGACATTGGGCTATGTGTGTGTCAAGTTTCATCAGAATTGGTTGAAAGCCGTGGTCAGGGTGAGGGTACAACCTGACAGCCACACAGACACACAGACAGACAAACTGCCGTTTATATATATAGAGATAAAATAGTGAAAGAGTTTGGAATTGAGAATTGTAAATCTGATACCGAAAAAAAAAGAAAAGAAAAGAAACAAAAGACTACATAAATTTAATCGAGAAATCTGCAAACTGGTAAATATTGCATTCAAGAATATTTAAAAGTAGGATGGGGAAATAAAAATGCAAAGAAGGTAGAAAACCCACTATTACAGACAAACTTTCCAATGATATCCAGTTCCCTTCCTTTGCATCACTTATATTTATCGGAAAGAAATGAATGCTTTAACTTCCCGTTTCAACGTCACCGATCCTTATACTCACTCTGCCTGTGAAAAGGATGGGAACCCTTTGTGAATGGGAAAATATTTCAGTATTGCGTTCCCTCGTTTGCTCACTGTCTTTCTGACCGCCCGTCTGTCTGTCTCTTTGTCTCTGTCTGTCACTCTGTCTGTCACTCTCTCTCTCTCTCTCTCTCTCTCTCTCTCTCTCTCTCTCTCTCTCTCTCTCTCTCTCTCTCTCTCTCTCTCTCTCCCTCTCTGTAAAGAATGTATAATTTTGAGAATAAAAACACTTGAATTCTGAGATAAAAAAAAAAAATAATAATTCACTTAAATTATTGTACGTAACGGATGTAGAAACAATCTCTTCAAAACAAAAATCGGTGACGTTACTAAAAGCGCTCCCCTTCCGAAATTAAAATGGACGACTCTGTAAGAAGCTAGTTTAAGTAAGAAACCAATTCTGCAGTCGGGGAAACGGTGAGAAAGTAATATATTTAACATTAGATTTAAAAGTAAAGAAGTCTTTCAATCCACATATATATATATATATATACTAGCAGCATAGCCCAGCGTTGCCCGGGTATGTAAGAGCCCCTGGTAGGCAACGAATAATCCCATTCTACTCCTTTCCCTCTAGGGAACGAAGGCGCATGTGTAGGTTGCAATGTCTTCTCTTCACTCCCAAATAACTATCAAACAGCTATCGATAATTCAACCCAACCAATTCCGACCTGGAAGAAATTACATTTGAGACTTTACCCCCCACTTCTACTAATAGCTGCTGCAGCCGCAAGTTATTCAAATACTTTTTTTGTTTACACTTTCTTTATAACTACCACCCCAAACGTTTTACCTTAAATTTTTGACGTACCCTAAGGGTCCTCGGACGCTACTTGCAAACTCTTGGTTTATTATAAACCGCTTTTGTCGTGTGCACCAAAAAACCTTTTCCATTCGTTTGTTCAGTTTGGTCACTTTTGACTTTTTCGTCGTTGTCACTCACATTGCTGCCCGCTTTTTTGCCGTTTTTGTACATTTTTATACATTTTAGGATACTTACCCCACGTGTTCTGAGAGTTAAAAAGGTCGAGTTGCGTCCCCTAGACAGTCTGTAGAAAACGTGTTGCATATAAAAAGCTTAGATTCTCGACCCATGTCGAATTTATCGATTTTGTTTCAGAACTGGGGGAACTTTTCAAAGTTTTCACTGCGTTAGTTTTGAATTATGACATTGGGCTATGTGTGTGTCAAGTTTCATCAGAATCGGTTGAAAGCCGTGGTCAGGGTGAGGGTACGAGAAAACAGACACACAGAAACACATACAGACAAACTGCCGTTTATATATATATATATATATATATATATATATATATATATATATATACTAAGTAATTAAGGGTTTAGCAACGATTTGCCTCACCACACACCGAGTTTAGAAATAGCAGTCAAAGAGTTTTGGCTATTCTTTCTACTTAAAAGGGGGATCTCAGTAAAACCACAGCACTTAAAAGGCAAACGCAGGCAAAAGAGAAAGAAATGACGACAATCATTCTATATTAAGTCACCTACGGACGTACGTTTCGAAATTAAGTCTTAGGAAAGCATAAAAATTAGATAATTATGTCTTACCCAACTATTTTTCTCTTCAGCGTAGGACTCTACAATTATGAATAATTGTGTATTAAATTTGGAGGTACTAGAAGACATCACCTCAACTCATGGTATCAGAGCGAGCTTAAGCCGTTACCAGTATCACCAAATTCAAAGTGTGAATGAAAGTTTGTGTCACCAGCTGAGGTACCGTTAATTATTAATAAGATATCTGTTTATAGCAATAAAACATATTTCGTCAAATTTTGATATTTTTCAAAAATTTAAAATCTATATTAATGGGTAGAACCAATTTGACGAAAAATTGAGCAGAGTCTGGTAGCGAACCTGTGTCATTGTCATTTTTGTGCATGTGCGTAAAATGGCGAAATTTTATGCTTTGGGGCAGATTTCATCAAATTGATGTCACGATGGCTGGTGCGCAAATGCCTAAATTTTGCTTGAGAAAGAAAATGCTCTTACCCAATCAAAACCTGAAACGCTGTGGAATTAAAACAACGAATTGAAATAAAAAGTTTTAGCAAATCAAAACAATTCGCATTGAAATGAAGAATTAGCAAATGCTAAATAGATTACCGTTAATAAACTGTATGTTTATACCCATGAAACATTTTTCGCCAAATTTCGGCATTTTTCATCAAATTGATGTCATGCTAAAAATCGATTTTTAAAAAATTCCAAGTGCGTAAGCGACCGCATGGGCATAAGCCCCCCCCCACCACCACCATGTGTTAAGTTTCATCAAGGTCTGTTAGATTGTCTCGGAGGAGTTAAAATAACAAATTAACAATTACTCAAACTTGCCATTTATTTTTCTAGATTAAAAAAAAAAAGTAGGCCATTTCTGTCCTGTATCATGTATAAGGGAAATGTTTATGGCTTGGTTATGGACCGGTTATCGGACAACTGCCCAAGAGAACGTTGATTCATATAGAGTCACAAATGAGCACAACCAAGACACTTCGCTTTCAAGTAACCCAGTCTACCGTATGGTGGAAGCGACTCACCACTCTGCATTGTAAAAATTGACGATTTTTCCTTTAGCTTACACAAAGACTTCAGTTCCTGCGAATATAGTTTAGAGAAGGATAAGCTCTGTTGCCAATTTGACTTGCCTAAATATATTACGTACAGATAAAGTTATCATTGAGCCCTCCCACTTTCACTCTTGTGGAATTCACCCTAGTATAGGGTTGAAACAATCACAATAGCTTTCCTTGATTCGCCCTTAAAAGCTTCCACTATTAAATAGCCATGACACCTTTTAAAGTAATGTTTTCTGTAAGTCTTTGATGTGCGAAAACTAAAAAAATACGATTTAGACAGTGAAATGCAATTTAGTATAGTGAAATATTAATTTCGAAAATTGTGTACAAGGCTACAAATTTAGTGGTTGAGTATTGTCGATTAAATCGTCTCCAGTAATTGACAGATTCTATACTTTATAGATCTTGAAAAGAGAAAATATATGGCTGACGTCACAGAGGTGGAACTGAATACAGAAAGTAAAGGACCGTAAATTTCGACGCTCTGCCGTGTAAGCTGCTCAAACGTCAGGTGTCAGTAAAATAATGAACAAGATAATGACAAAAACACAAAGATGTTTTCACAATGCCACAGATACTTACGTGATACCTTTACTGGCAGCGCATCATCCGGTTTTAGGTGAGGTATTGGTGTATCGGTACAAGTTTCCCCATTCCAACGGTATCCCCAGGAACAAAGACAATTGAAACTACCAACTGTATTTTGACATTTCATATGAGGAGGGCAGTTATGGATTCCTTCAGCACATTCGTCTAAGTCTATATGAATTTTATAAAGAAAATACAAGAAAAAATAGAAGAAATTTGAAAAATTCTGTAAATTTTTTCTCTGTTGTATTAATACATTAAATTAATATTGACAAAACTATGTACGAAATTTTAAAAATATATACAAAATCATTCATTTACATATTGATTTATTTACATAAATATCTTCAATGACCTGGTTTCTGAACGAAATTCATACAATGTCATTTTTTTTTACTCAAAATTTTGGTCAACTAACTTTACAAGAGTTGTCTTCCCTGCTTATGTTTGTATTTTAAACACTTATACAGAGAGCTTTTCCCTATTAATCTTTTGAATGATCTCAGTTCATGATTGTTTCAGTTTTTGATCACTATACTAGATATGTGAGACTTTATCTATGTATATAATCGTCAGGACGATCAAGCGGGTTTCTCATAAAACTTCAAGTTATGCACTTCCCGGTCAGATTCTTAGTTCAAATATTTAAAATTTGTAAGTGTTGAGTGTTCTTTGTTTTTATTTGAACACCTGTGTTTGCAAGCCCGTGTATGTGTGCACGAGCATATATACACGCATATAATATATGTATTCCCACACAGCAAAAAATATCGGAGAATTTGTTTTGGGGTTTGAAAATGTACGTGAATCTTAAAACGTGTAGTTCTTTTTAAATTTTGAAAACAGATTTATTCAAATACCACACCGGTTTCCACAATTTTTTTGCACCACGACAGAAATTGTAAAAAAAAACAAACTCTTTTTTTCTCTCCATCTTTTTCTCTTTCTCCTCTTCCGCTATCAAAAGCATGATTGGAACTCCTTTCTTCAGTGTCAGTTTGTGAGAAGGTATTCCAGGAGGATCCAAAGAGTTAAGAGATTCAGTAGTTATTATTATAGAAGATATAAAAAGGCAGTAGGTAGAAACAGCACATAATTAAGTCTAAGACATTTCAGTTTAAGCGGGAATTTAATAAAAGATTATTTACAGAAAAATATTAATATTACCAGTTTCGACGCATTTCATCTTATCAAATATTAATGAAAATTTATAAGAATTTGAAAAATTTGATGTAAAATCGTGGGCAGCTGCATTTAGGAGGTGGAGAGTAAGTCATGAAGATGACCCAACGTCTGGATGTCCTGCAAATGCCACCGCCGAGGAAAACATTGATTGTGTTCACCACATGGAAATAGATGACAGTCGATAGACAATGACATTAGCGTATCCCGTGAGAAGGTTGAGAATATTCTGCTCAATGAAAAATTGGCATGACAAAGGTTTCTCCTCGGTCGGTGCCACATCTTCTGTCATCCAATCAAAAACACCTATGGCTGATCACATCACGGAAAAAATCGACATTGCTTGAGGCAGATCCAGCTGGTTTCCTTGAATGGTTCTTAACTCAGGATGAGTGTTGGCTTCATCACTTCGAGATAGAAACAATCCATGCAGTAGAACCACACCCCCACCTCACCTTTTCCAAAGAAGTTCGTTTCATCTGCAGGGAAGATGATGACCTCAGTTTTGGGGGATGCAAAAGGCATTGTGCTTCTTGACTATCAATGGAAAGTACTATGTCAACTTGCACAGGCAGTTATCAAGATCAAAAATCCAGAGAAACTGACGAAAGGGGTTTTGTTTCATGAGGGCACTGCTCCAGCACGTAAATCCTTGGCTTCAATGAGTGCATGACTGTGGCTTTGAACTGATTGATTACCCTCTCTATTCTTCTGGTTTGGCCCCATCCAACTATCATTTGTTCCCCAATATGAAAAAACATTTGACTGGGAAGCAGTATCGCAGTGATGATGATTTCACATCTGTTGTTGATGACCCTTTTTTACTAACAGAATGAAAACTTCCTCACCAATGGGATCTAAGCACTGCAATTCTGATAGAATAAGTGTGTGAATCTTAAACTAGACTATGTTAGAAATGGACCTCATTTGGTCACATTCCGGAAGAGTATTTTGGTAAACTGATCAACGTGTGTGTAACTGGGTAATCTGAAAACCATCAGATACATTTTATCTAAAAGAATGAAAACTACGCATGCATACATACATACATATATAAATTTAAATAATTAGAAAATGGAGAAAACCTTAGATCAACAAATCAATTGGATCACATCTGTAGCTTATTATTATTTAATACAAAACACGACGTAACATAACATTTATGTGACATAACAATTCTTACGGCCGTTTCCACTTCCGATGCCAATCGGTGACTACGAAAGAATTGTGAAAATAATGTTCTTCGTCTTCATAGGATATTCGGACTAGAACATGGAGCTTCATTAGAGTGAATGAAAAAAGGGTTAGTGTGCCTGCATGTCCATGTCCACAGATAACACGGGGAACTGCTACCGATAGTAAATAAAGATATTTTATCCCTTAGTTGGTTACTATAACCTAACTTTGTTTACTTTATATATATATGTGTGTGTGTGTTTGCGTGTATGTATGTGTGTGTGTGTATACATACATATATATATATATATATATATATATATATATATATATATATATATATATATATATATGTATATGTATATATATATATATATGTATATATATATATATATATATATATAATATATATATATATATATATATATATACACACACATATATATATATATTATATATAATATATATAATATATATATATATATATATATATATATATATATATATATATATATATATAATTTTAATCCAAACGGGAAAACAAAAAAACAACAACAATGGAACAATTACAGTATTATTATTAATAGGCGCTCAGGAAATGGAAGCAGGTATATATATATATATACATACATATATATATATATATATATATATATATATATATATATATATATATATATATATATCTGCCCCTTGACCAATCGTTTCGTTAGGTGGCTTAGTCAAGCAGAACGGGACGTCATCAATATTCTGACCAATCCCGACCTATAGCTGTATTAGATCTTCCCCCTGTCTGCACCCTGTCAGGTGACCAGTCGAGCAGAACGGGACGTCATCAATATTCTGACCAATCCCGGCCTATAGCTGTATTAGATTTGCCCCTTGTCTGTATCCTGTCCAGTCTAGCAGAACGAGGCGTCATATATATATATATATATATATATATATATATATATATATATGTCATACATATGGTTGTAGGTGTGGCTGTGTGGTAAGAAGTTTGCTTCCTAACCACATGGTTTAATCCGACTGCATGGCACCATGGGTAGGTGTCTCCCATTATAATCCCGGGCCGACCAAAGCCGTGTGAATGGATTTGGTAGACGGAAACTGAAAAAAAAAAATCGTCGCGACCCATGTTGGTGTGTTTACGTCCCCGTAACTTAGTCGTTTAGCAGAAGAGACCAATAGAAAAGTGCCAGGCTTTAAAAAAAAAATAAGTACAGGTGTCAGACCATTTTACTAAAATTGTGATCGAATCATCCATGTGTTAACATGTTTCTCCTTGCGAGAATGTAAACTTTCATTTAACCAAGATACCCTTGGCCTGAAGAGTAGCCTGCGGTATACACATCGCTTGGATATTTACCACTTCCGAGGTTCCGCTCGCTATGAAACATATGTAGCCCGGATTTTATCTACTCCATTCCTTAACTCTTGTACACACACACACACACAACACACACACACACACACACACATAGGAGTTGCTAAAATTAGAGAACGGAAATAAAAATTAAAGATATTTACATTTTTACTTCATTTTTGCGAATGGGATTTTTACTGCATATATTGAAGGCTTTTTTTAGTGTTAAATAAAAGTTCCTTTTTTTTTTCATACAAACAATGAACTTTAATCAATTATATATTTTCCATTTTCTTCGATGACCTTTTGCCATCTTTCTAGCAACCTCATGATGCTAGAACTTTTGCCATCTTTCATGATTTTAGAACTTCCGGTCCTTATCAGCCAAAAACTGAAACAGGTGCGATTTCAGGTCTTCATCATTATTGAAAGTTTTACCATTCAAAGAATTTTTCAAACTTCGAAATAAATGGTAATCTGATAGTGCAAGGTTGGGGCTATATGGTGAATGTGACATCAGTTTCCGATCAAACTCCAATAATTTTTCACAAGTATCCAAAGACGTGTGTGGTCTAGCGTTATCATGGTGGAACACGATTCCATTACGATTTTGCCAATTCAAGCCGTTTTCCTTTGATCCTTCCACCAGTTTCTTTAGTTGTTGACAGTAAACATCTGAATTGATTGTTTGGTTACTTGGAAGCAGCTCAGAATGCACAACACCTTCGTAATCCCACCAAATTTACAGCATAAGTGTTTTTGATTCAATTCAGCTTTCGATGTGGCTTGTGCTGGTTCATTACGCTTGGACCATGATCGTTTTCAATTGATGTTATTGTAGACAATTCATCTTTCATCACCACTGATGATTCGTTTCTAAAGAAGGTCGACTTCAATGCGTTTGAAATACATATCATCAATATCGATTCGCTGTGTTAAGTGAATCTTTTTCAATTTATGTGGAACACAAATATCATGATTCTTAATGGTTTCAAGACATTTTAAGTAATTTTCAATTGTTGTGTGTGCTACATTTAACCTCTCCGCAATTTCTCGCACAGTTATATGGCAATCAGATTCAATTATGGCTTTCATGCATTAACTTCAGTAGGTCGATCAGAACGTTGGTCAAATTTGAGTGAAAAATCTCCAGAACGGAATTTTTTAAATCATTTCTGACATGTGCGTTCTGTTAAGCAATCAACACCATAAACTTCACATATTATTTTGTGAGCCTCAGCAGCTTTCTTGCTTTTATGGTAATAAAAAAGTAAAATATGGCGAAAAGTTTCGTTTTTGCACTCCATGTTAAAATTGACACTGAACTAATCGCTTTAAACAAGGTTGCACGTAACTTGCTTCTAAAGTGAAAATAACACCGACAAAAGTCATTCAAAAAAATTGTAACTCTATCTATTTCCGAAAACGAAATTACCTTCCTGCAACCCAATACTTTAAAGTATGTTCAGTATTTACAATGAATTTTGTATGAAGTGATTAATAACTAAATAATTTATAACTAAATAATTTATGTGAAGGCGCATGGCTCAGTGGTCAAAGCGTCGAGCTTACGATCGTGAGGTTGTGAGCTCGAATCCCGGACCGGGCTGCGTGTTGTGTTCTTGAACAAGACACTTTATTTCACGTTGCTCCAGTTCACTCAGCTGTAGAAATGAGTTGCGACGTCATGGGTGCCAAGCTGTATTGGCCTCTGCCTTTCCCTTGGATAACACTGGTGGCGTGGAGAGGGGAGGCTGGTACGCATGGGCGACTGCTGATCTTCCATAAAACCACCTTGCCCAGACTTGTGACTAGGAGGGTAACTTTCTAGGTGCAAT
The DNA here is from genome assembly GCF_006345805.1 of Octopus sinensis. Lineage (NCBI taxonomy): Eukaryota > Metazoa > Mollusca > Cephalopoda > Octopoda > Octopodidae > Octopus > Octopus sinensis. The sequence goes on from NC_042997.1 coordinate 43,198,443, forward strand.
CCCATGGTCAGTGTCGTGACCGAAGGGGGTCCCAGAATTTTTATTTGAAAAGTACAGGATGGACAAAAATAGAGAACGCATGAGGTAATATTCAAGAAATCAATAATGTGAATGAAGAGAGCGGAAGAAAAACAGGAACTCGCCATCTTATTTTGCGGGTCTCCCAGAACGTTCGTCAATAGCGACATTTTTTCGGCCATCTTGGAAACGTCTGAATCACTCATACACTTGTGTGTCGTTCATACACTCCTCTCCATACACTTTCTGTAACTTTCCGTAGGCCTCTGAGCAGGTATTGCCATGACAACTTTCTCTGTCGTGATCACTGCAACGATCACATTTCTGAGCACAGAGCCATGTTCACGCTTATAAATATCCGTATGTGTGTGTGTGTGTGTGTGTGTGTGTGTCAAAGAAGAAAAAGAAGAGAATGATTAGCGAACATTGTTATGGATGAAAAAGAGAAAATATTTACACGTTTGTCAAAATATGCAATCGGTTTTATTCGTGTTTAAAGGGATTTAATCTTGCCATGGGAAACAGGAAAGCAAGTAAAAAATCTTTCGTGGAACTTCTCATGCCTTTCATACAAAATTCACATTATGTTGGGTTGGAAGTTGGATTTACACGCACACACAAACACACACACACACACGCGCGCGTTTATATTTATAAGCTTATATGTATGCATGCATACACGCATGTATGTATGTATATATATATGTATGTATATATGTATGTTTGTGTCTGAGTATATGTGTGTATGCATGCTGGCCTGCTCATCTAGCCACTGAGGCGACGTCATTCAAAAAGCTACGGTAATGCCAGGAAACGCATTGACCAGCTTTATGTCTAACAATTGATAACCTGGTCGATACAATGATACATGGAGTATGTATCTATTATATATATATATATATATATATATATATAATATATATATATATATATATAATATATATATATATATATATATATATATATATATATATATATATATATATATATTGGTAAAACGGTAAGATAACAAAAGAAAGAGACCTCAATATTATGTAAATAGAGGAAATTTATCTATAAAATAATATGTTACATTACTCGATAGTCAAGATAAAACTCTGAGTTTCAGATGCCGAAGTGGGAATCCACAACGCCATCTCTTCGGTTATCCGGTGTGTGTGTGTGTGTGTTGTGTGTGTGTGTGGTGTGTGTGTGTGTGTGTTTGTGTGTGCGTGTAAAACCAACTTCCAACCCAACATAATGTGAATTTTGTATGAAAGGCATGAGAAGTTCCACGAAAGATTTTTTACTTGCTTTCCTGTTTCCCATGGCAAGATTAAATCCCTTTAAACACGAATAAAACCGATTGCATATTTTGACAAACGTGTAAATATTTTCTCTTTTTCATCCATAACAATGTTCGCTAATCATTCTCTTCTTTTTCTTCTTTGACACACACACACACACACACACACACATGGATATTTATAAGCGTGAACATGGCTCTGTGCTTAAGAAGTCTATTATAAGCGTACTGAAGTCACCACACCGAAGCTGACGCAGGCACAATGTCTACCATACTCAGAAGGAGGCCGTAGCCTGATACAGACAGAGAACTACAATAAAATAGCAACAGATGGACTAGGAAAGTACTTAGAAACAAAAAGTGAAAGACTACTGCATATAATAAAGCGGCGATCTTTCGTCTCTAGTAGACCTTTCCGTCGATTTCCGTAAAAAAATTTTTTTTTTACATATGGGCTTGCGGGAACTTTTGAAGTAATATACATACATATACACATACACCGAGTAAAAAATTTCAGTTATCTCTTTCTTTCACACATTACTCTGTCTCTTCACACACACACTAACAGAAGCACTTCACTTACACAACATACTGTCTGTCTCCCACACCCCATCAAACACACACACACACACACATGTACATCAATGCTTCGGTAACTTCAAAAGAACTTCCCTCGTCATACAATCGCTTTCTCTTAGTCTCTTTCGCTCTCATTACTTCAAAAGTTCCCGCAAGCCCATATGTAAATCGACGGAAAGGTCTACTAGAGACGAAAGATTGCCAATAAAGCAATATGAGAAAACGAAATCGCTTTTCTCTATACACAAGGGAGCGATAAAATACAAAACAGAAACAAACTACACTGATAAAATGACTTCAAATGACAACATAGCAGAAATGGTCAGAGAAAAAGAATTTATAATAACAGAAAACAGAATTATAAAAGATACTGAATGGTGAAAAAAGTCACTCCACGGCCAATACCCTGCAAGGCTTGGCAGAGAGGAAATGGTCCTAAGTAAAGGCCAACACTGGCTCAAAAGCTCTGGACTAAAAGCTGAAATGGAAGAACTGCAGAGACCAATGCCAGACCACACTCAGCTATAAAAAGAAAATAATAAAAACAGACCTTAACACCAAATGCTGAATGGTCAAGACGCACAGTGAGACAGTTGACCACATCATCTCTGGCTGCCCAGTTTTTTGCCAAATCTGAATATATATATATATATATTTACAGACACGACCAAGTAAGCAGTTATATGGACAATATGCCTACATTACAACATTAAAACTGACAATAGGTAGTATAAGGACGTGCCAAACAAGGGACAAGACAACGACCAGGTCGCAATCATCTGGGATATGCCGGTTGAAACCGACAAAGAAATAAATGATAATACCCAGACATAATAATTAAGGATTGGGGGAAAAAAACACCTACTTACTTATAGACATTGCAGTCCTTCTGATCAAAATATTGTTCAAAAAGAAGTGGAGAAATTGTCTAAGTACAAAGACCTTGAAATTGAAGTATTCAAGATTTGGAGCATGAAGGTGAGAACAATATCAATAATAATTGGAGCATTGGGCATGATAAAAGAAAACACGAACAGAAACGTATAAGCTATATATAGATCTTCAACCCTACAAACTATTAAAAAAAATAACCCTGTTAGAAACAGCCCATATCCTACGCAAGACACTATCAATTCAATTATACAATCTAAACAAAACTCGCATACACAAGACACATTTCATTAGCAATTATCTTGTGAAGCAAACTTTCACCAGCAAGCCAGATAGCAAACGCACTACACACTCACCACACCCAAACAACCTGTAATACAACAAAAGACTGTAGCGCACCTCAAGAAAATAAAAAAACAGTAACACAATACAATACTGGGATGACTGTACGCACTTGCAACAACAACAAAAGAATACACTATTCTGGACACACCCTAGCACCACGAAGGTGTGGCTGGTGATGCAGTATAAATTTGCCTCAAACTACCAAATGTTGAACAACAACAACAATAATAATAGTGGAAGTGTTATCATGTACATTGTTTTGTCTTGGTATAAAAGATCGGCTAGGGCCAATATTCTGCTCAATACCACAGATTTGCTTGTCAGTTGTTTGACCTTAACCAGTTGAGCATGTCCCTTAATGGCTGATGATATGCGCATCCCTGACCACGAGCAGAAGTAGTGGGAGAGCATCATAGTCATGTGTTGAGAGGGATTCTTTGGGGTTTCGATAATTCACATTTGGAAACACGGGTGGTTCGTTCAACATCCTAAAGCAATCCTTATTCAGGGACCTTTTGAGTGGGATGGGCTATTTGAGCTGAAGAAAATTCTAAGTGGGCCCCACCCACAAGGTCATGTGCTGTTTATTTTGATATGAGATCACCATGTCGCGCATATATGGTTGTGATGCATGTGCCTGGTGTACCTTTATCAGACGGGTAGTCATGATGGGTATACTGGGCTTCGTATATTTTACCCCAGTGTCACTTTGATGGTATGCACTGCTCTCTCACTCAATAATAATAACAGTAATATACTGCAAGTATGGATATGAGGTGCTTGGTACCAACATACACCGGAAAAAGGTAATGGACGAAAAGAGGAAGGCAAAAATCCTCTGGGACTTTAACTTCCAGACAGACAAAGTATTAGATCACTGAGGGCCAGATGTAGTAACCTTTAGTGCCTGATTATTGACGTGGTAGTGTCAGGTGATCAAAATAGGAGAAAAGGTTGATAAATATGGAGACCTGAGAATTGAAATCGCTAAGATGTGGCAGCTACGAGTCAAGCATAAAGGTTATCCCTATTGTCATCGGAGCATTGGGTTCAATACCACTCAGTCTGAAAAAAATATCTGAAAACTTTAGAAATACCCTACAATCTAAGTGTATTGCATAAGTTGGCATTACTTGGAACTGCACGCATATTGCGTAAAGTACTGTTTGTTTGGGGTCCTTGTCGTGACTTGACAAACAGTACAAACCCCCGACAGACACAATATCTTCAATCAACAACCTCCCGATATTGTATACTGTACGACGTCTATAATAATAATAATAATAATAATAATAATAGTAATAATAATAATAGTAATAATAATAATAATAATTATAATAATAATAATAATAATAATAATAATAATAAATAATAATAATAATAATAATAATAATAATAATAATAATAATAATAATGATGATGATGATGATGGTGGTGATGATGATGATGATGATGATGATAATAATAATAATAATAATAATAATAATAATAATAATAATAATAATAATAATAATAATAATAATAAATGCCCTGATGTAGTACCAGGCAGTGACTCTCGTGGCTTCTGATCTTAACCGATTGGAAGTGTTATCATGTACATTGTTTTGTCTTGGTATAAAAGATGGGCTACAGCAAATATTCTGCTCAATACCACACATTTGCTTGTCAGTTGTTTGACCTTAACCAGTTGAGCATGTCCCTTAGTGGTTGACGATATGCGCATCACTGATCACGAGCAGAAGTAGTAGGGGAGCATCATAGCTGTGTGTTGAGAGGGATTCTTTGAGGTTTGATAATTCACCTCTGGAAACATAGGTGTTTCGTTCAACATCCTTAAACAACCCTTATTCAGGGACCTTTTGAGCGGGATGGTTTACTCGACCAGAAGAAAATTCTAACTGGGCCCCACCTGCAAGGTCATGCGCTGTTTATCATGATATGAGATCACCATGTCGCACACATATGGTTGTGATGCATGTGCCTGGTGTACCCTTATCAGACGGGTAGTCATGATGGGTATACTGGGCTTCGTATATTTTAACCCAGTGTCACTTTGATGGCATGTACTGCTCTCTCACTCAATAATAATAATAATAATATAATAATAATAATAATTGCCAGATAGGACTGGAGCCTGGTGCAGCCTTCTGGCTTCCCAGATCCCCGGTCGAACCGTCCAACCCATGCTAGCATGGAGAACGGACGTTAAACGATGAATAATAATAATAATAATAATAATAATAATAATAATAATAATAATAATAATAATAATAATAATAATAATAATTGGGACTTTCCAGTACATACAGACCGAACCATCAAGGCCAATAAACCAGATATTGTTGTGAAAGACCAAAACAATAAAGTTTGCTTATTGATCGACATGAGCATCCCCTGTGATCATAATATCTCAGCGAAAGAGTTTGACAAGCTCAGAAAATATAAAGACCTACTCATTGAAATTGAGAGAAAATGTGGCATCTCAAGGCGGTTACAATACCAGTGATCGTAGGAGCACTAGGAATGATCAAGAAGGGAACCGAAAATTATATGAGAATGATCCCTGGCTTACCATCCCTGCAAGAAGTGCAAAAGATTGTCTTAACTGGTACATCACACGTATTGAGAAGAGCATTGTCGATGTGAGAACTGTTGCTGCTCATGCATTTTAATTTAACTTAAAAAAAAAAATAAAAAAAAAAAATGAACGAACTACTGAGTTTGGTTTAATGGCCTACCAATATACACTATGAGTTTCTTTGCCCTAGGAGTCGGGAAGACACTCGGCAAGAAATGGAAGAAAATTTGAAAGAAGAAGAAAAATAAGTAATAATAATAATAATAAGGAGAAGACACCGGGGACGTTTAAGATGTAAGAAGGAAAATACAGAGCTCCGAAATCTATCCACAAACATCGAAAACAAGGACACCCTATGGAGCCAAAAATTTACTAACAAAGAATTGGACTATATCCGAGTAAGTAATACGAATTGAAATTTATTACTATTTTCGAAACGAAATGATGTATTTTGACTCGATATTATCTCCACCTCTAACACAACACATGTAAACATGCGTGGAACAACACGATCATCCCCGACCTCAAACACCATGTACAAAGGAACTACGAAGAAATTAAATGCTACCGATACTATTCAACCCAAGAATAACAATCGAGCGGTACGTACATTAAACCTACAACAAAAAATGTACGAAAAACTACACGTGCGAAATAATGTGACAACAGAAATAAACGGACCGGTACCCTACGAAAATGACGACCGTCAAAATAATGGGCCGGACGTTGTACCTCATGTCCCGCAATTAAAACCCAAAAGAGGTAAATGGACACGTGAGGAATACATTTCTATCTTACACGCATACTTCACAGCAATGCTCTACCCACAAAATGAAAATACAACAACACATACATATAAAATATGGAAGGAAAATAATAGAGATATAGACTTGGATACAGCAATGAACCCTAATAAATTAGCTAACGTACGAAGATACATTCTCAAAGCCAAAAAAATATCAGAAATAGAAATAGAACATTTAAAATAAAAAATACACCAGGAAAATGTAGATAGAAGCCACACAACAATGCCCAATAATATAAACACTGAAACTGTAAAACACGAAGACAAACGCAACATTCCCAACAAACACGATGTAAACAACGAAGGGGAGCCTAATGATTATGATAATATAAAAAATAAAATAATCAAAGAACTAAAAACCACAGAGCTCAAAATGGACCACCGACCATACCTCCCAAGAATAAAAATAAACGCAATAACAACACCAATTATAAACAACATAAACCTAGCCATCACTGAACTAGCCACTGAAACAAAAAAAAGTGATATCACTGAACTAAATGACTTGATATACGCAGCAGCCACTGCAGCCACAAAAGAAGCTGGATACTCACCCAAACCCGCCCAAACAGGAGTACCACCACCCAAACAAACCCTGTGGATAAATAACATCCAAAACAAAATAAAAAAAATTAGAAAAGACCTGTCGATTCTTAATGAAATCAGCAAACAAGCAACGCTACTGAGCAACAAAAAGAGAACAAAAATGCTCCGCAAATATAACACCACAGAAAAAGATTTGCCGGAGATAAAAGAAAAGCTGAAGCAAGATATCCTTGCCAAAAGCTCAAAGGATCCGCCGGTACGAGAAACGCCAACGCTTCTTTGAACAAAACAAAAAGTTCAACTCCGACCCCAAAAAGTTCTACCAAGAACTGGGCAAAAATAAAATAGAAGTCACTGCAGCACCAACGGCAGAAGAATTGGAAGAATTCTGGAAAGAAATATGGTCGGCGAACGAACAGCCAAAAAAAAGGAGTATGAAAATAACAAACTCGGCATCTGAACAACTTTGGACCCCCATAACAACTGAAGAGGTCACCCAGGCACTGCAAAAACTAAGCAACTGGAAGGCACCTGGGCATGACAAGATCCCCAACTTCTGGTTGAAATATCTAACAGGAATGCACAAAAAGCTGGCTGAAAACTTTAACAGCATACTGGCAGAGCCAGAGACAATGCCTGAATGGCTCACGAAGGGGAAAACCATCTTAATTCCCAAATCAAATGAAACAACAAAACCAGAAAACTACAGACCAATAACCTGCCTCCCTACGATGTTCAAGGCATTTACTGCAGTGATATCACAAAGGCTGAACAAGCACCTGGACGAAAACAAACTGTTCCCAGAAGAGCAGAAAGGATGCCGCAAGGGCTCATATGGCTGTAAAGATCAACTAATGATTAATAAAGCCGTAACTGAAGACAGCCACAGAAAGAAGAAAGGCCTCAGTATGGCCTGGATTGACTACAAAAAGGCGTTTGATAGCATCCCCCACACATGGATCCTCGAAACACTAGCCATTAACAAAGTAGCACCAACAATCATAAAATTCATAGAGCACTCTATGAATAAATGGCAAACAGTCCTACACCTCCAAACAAAAGAGGGACTCATGAAAACCAAAGACATCCCCATTAGAAGAGGAATATTCCAGGGAGACACGCTCTCTCCACTCCTTTTCTGCTTGGCACTGTCACCTCTATCTGATATGCTAAATAGAACTGGATGCGGATATAAATGTTACGGCAAAACGATCAGCCACCTTTTATATATGGATGACCTAAAACTATACGTTGCAAATGACAAACAGCTGGAAACACTATTAAAGACAGTTCATGGATTTACCAAAGAAATAGATATGAAATTTGGATTAGAAAAATGCGCCAAAGTAACCATGAAAAGAGGAAAACTAGTTAAGAGTAACAACGTCACACTAGATAAAACCAATGAAATAAAAGAATTAGACCAAAGCCAAACTTACAAATACTTAGGAATCCATGAACTAGATAAGACACAACACACCCAAATGAAAGAGAAAATAAAAAAAGAATATTATAGACGAGTTAGATCAATACTAAAAACAGAGCTCAATGCTAAAAACAAGATAATAGGTATCAACACTTTAGCTGTCCCAGTTATAAGTTACAGCTACAATATCCTTAACTGGACACGAAATGAACTGTCCAAAATAGATAGGAAAACAAGAAAAATACTGACAGGATCTAGGATGCATCACCAAAATCTGAATGACATAGAAAGACTATATATACAACGTATAGAAGGTGGTAGAGGCCTTATACAGCTGGAAAACTACTATAAAATAACCACCATAGGACTGCAAAAATACCTACTTCAGAAGGAAGGAAAACTGATCCAGATAGCAGCAAAACACGAGCAAAACAAAAAACTGTTCTCAGTATTTAAGGAAGCTGACAAATACAAACAAGAAATCATACCACCTAATAAACACAAGAAGAAGAAGAAGATGATGAAGAAACAACAAAAGCTATAAAACAAATGAAATCCAAACTAAAAATAGAACAGCAACGAGCCATGATAAAACGATGGCAAGAAAAACCCCTTCATGGTAAATACTGCACTAAACTAAACGCAAAAGAAATAGACAAAGAAAAATCCCAGCAATGGTTGAGAAGCTCAGGACTCAAAGCAGAAACAGAGGGATTTTTAATTGCAGCACAAGACCAAAGCCTCCCCACCAGAAATTACCAAAAACATGTAATGAAAAGAAATATTACAAGTAACTGCAGAATATGTGGAGATGGACAAGAAACAATAAATCATATTATCTCTAGCTGCCCAGTCCTGGCTAAGAAGGAATATATTCACAGACATGACAGAGTTGGAACCTACATACATTGGAAGCTATGCCAACATTATGGAATAACAACAGAAAAAAGATGGTATAGGCACACACCAGAAAAGGTCACAGAAAACGAGAAAGCAACCATACTCTGGGATATGCCGATACACACAGATAGAGAAATTAAGACCAACAGACCAGATATAGTTGTCAGAGATCATGAAGAAAAAAATGCTTTCTAATTGATGTATCAATACCGGCAGATGACAACGTGTCTCTAAAAGAAATGGAGAAACTCTCAAAATACAAAGACCTGGAAATAGAGATAACTAGAATGTGGAACCTGAAAACAGAAACAATTCCTATCATAAAAGGTGCATTAGGCATGATAAAAAAATATTCAGACAAATACATAACAAAAACACCAGGACTTACAAACACATATAACATACAGAAAATTGCACTACTAGGCACTGCACACATCCTACGCAGAACACTTTCCATACAATAACCATCAGAGCATCACAACAAATCACAGCACATACCCAAGGCACACAGAGCTGCGCTCGGTAGTGAAGTGAAAGCACGCTATAAAAATAAAACTACTGAATAATAATAATAATAATAATAATAATAATAATAATAATAATAATAATAATAATAATAATAATAATAATAAGAAGAAGAAGAAGAAGAAGAAGAAGAAGAAGAAGAAGAAAGTAAAATCGAAAAATGAAGGTGCATGATGAATCAAAATATGTTTATGTTGGAATGTAAGTTGCAATTACAAAGTAAGTGGAAGTTAAAAGTAAGTGAGGGGATACTCAATGTAAATGGTACTAGAGTGTCGTGTAGATACTTCTTTACCTCTGCATTGTTAAATTATATACCCAACACCAGGATGTAAAACAAAATGTACAAGGTGCATTCCAGAAGTTCTGAGACGTTTGCAAAAGAGATTATTGCAGTTTTAGTATCTCATTACTATACATCTAATAAGATGACCTGGCATCTTTTGTTATTCCAAACGGCTGTAACAGCACTTTGAACACACTCTCACGTCATTGATTGGTTGAAATTACCGAAATACGACAACTTTAACACGAAATAACTTCGTAAATATAAACTTTTCTCAAAAACGCTAAGAGTAAAAGATGTTTTATATGACACATTCTACCAGTGCCCGAAGTTTGAAAGTGTTTAGTTACAAAACATTATTTTCTAAAGATCCCCGAACTCAAATGCTCACGTGCAATTTGAATACTCGAAAAGACGCTTCCTTGCATTCCAACTAATTTGAATGATGTAAATGCTAAATTCTTTGACTAAAGTGCGAAAATGAATGAGTGAAAAATGAATTTGAATTACAAACTTCATGGCGCTAATTTTTTTCGCGACTTTGAATGAACCGATTATCAAATTGAATGCCAATCGTTACGAAAATGACTGCAAAAACCTATATTAAAATATTTCTACTTTTTATTTATTTATTTTTTTAAAGCCTCGTATATATTCTTTCGTTCTCATTTGCCGAAGCACTATATTTCGGGTACCTAAACATACCAACGTAGAGGCCTAGTGGTTAGAGCAGCGGACTCGTGGTCGAGAAATCGCGGGTTCGAATCTCAGACCGGGCGATGTCTGTGTTTATGAGCGAAACACCTAAGCTCCATGCGGCTCCGGCAGAAGGTAATGGCAAACTTCTGCTGACTCTTTGGCCACACTTTCTCTCACTCTTTCCTCCTGCATCTCCCAGCTCACCTGCAACGGACTGGCGTCCCGTCCAGATGAGGAACCTATACGCCAAGAAACCAGGACACCGGCCCTTATGAGCCAGGCATGGCTCGAAAAGGAACAAACGACAAGCATACCAACACACCAGTTGTCAAGCGGTGGGGAAGGGACAAACACATACACACACACATACACACACATACACACGCACATACGTGCACGCACACGTACATGCACACACACACATAGTTATCCATAACTTGAAACAATAAAGTGTTCCCTGTGGATCAGTTGTGATTGAGCGTCCACACGCATTTGGAACTTCTATCGCAGGGCTCCAAAAACCCATAATGCTGACACGTGTGTAAGAAATTTAATATAAACTAGTTTTTATCCCTATTTTCATATATAGATATATATATATATAAATGGCTGACGGTTAGTAAGGAGAGACACAAATAAGAAAGAAGAAAACAAAGGACCACTGATGCGGTCACAGGAGTGTGACGAAAGAACTCTGGCCGAAATAAGATTAAGATTAATGTAAAAAATAAATAACACCAAATATATAGTGCGTGTGTTTTTATTGGCTAAACTGGCAAAATGACCATTCCGAAATATAACAATATATATATATATATATATATATATATATATATATATATATATATATATATATATAATTAAGATTCGGTTGAATGAAGTACTTAAATTGAGGCACCAAGCCAGCCAGTTCAATACAGTCCGCGCAGCTCGAAGCGAGGGGAATAAAAAGGAAATAAATAACAAGGATGTTCAGGTATCAATGCATTACGGCTGTTTCAAGCGGCTCCATTTACTCGATCAATGAAAACATTACATAAATTTGAAAGAAACCGCTCCCCTCAGTTGCAGATACTCTTTTACCCTTTTACTCTTTTACTTGTTTCAGTCATTTGACTGCGGCCATGCTGGAGCACCGCCTTTTAGTCGAGCAAATCGACCCCGGATCTTATTCTTTGTAAGCCCAGTACTTATTCTATCGGTCTCTTTTGCCGAACCGCTAAGTGACGGGGACGTAAACACACCAGCATCGGTTGTCAAGCAATGCTAGGGGGACAACCACAGACACACAAACACACACAAACATATATATATATACATATATACGACAGGCTTCTTTCAGTTTCCGTCTACCAAATCCACTCACAAGGCATTGGTCGGCCCGGGGCTATAGCAGAAGACACTTGCCCAAGATGCCACGCAGTGGGACTGAACCCGGAACCATCTGGTTGGTAAGCATGCTACTTACCACACAGCCACTCCTGCGCCTAGATAATCATATAGATTTCCAACATAAAGGATAAACCATCTTTAGCATTTATAGGAAATTTATATCAGTTCTAGCTTAAGGTGACCCGCTCTACGTGCGGGTGATGTTTTGGTTGTTGGACCAATGTATTAATGTAGCAGTTGAAGGTCGTGGCACATTTGGGTTTTTGGTGGTCTTTTTTAAACAATGTATGCTCGTTGTTCCAAAGCATGTCATTGCGAAGCACGAATTAAACCTATGAATTCTTTCACGAAAATGCTTAGCACCGTCAGATGGACTTGTAAGCAATTCTCGAAGAACCTGAGGGAGATAAGGTAACGGTGGGAGTCGGACTTTTCCTTGAGAGCAGCAAAGACCGGGGACATTGAAATCCCACTTTTTGGCCACACAGGAGGAACAAATTTTGTCCATCTTTCCGATGGTCACTTTGTCGTTGTTGGCATAGTTTTTAGCAGGAACGTAGGTGAAGGCGGCCCTGGACCAGAACTCGTCCCTCTTAGCAGCATTGCGTTGCTGGAGTTTTCGTCGCGCTGTTGACCGTCTAACTTGTCTCTGCTCTGAGGTCTGGATGCGGTTTCTTTGTTGTGCTTGAATGCGCTCGGCAGCGAGACGTGCCTCCCTTTCCTGTTGGGCAGCGAGACGTGCCTCTCCATCATCATGTGTCTCAGTAAGTCTCGCCATTCGGGTGCTTTCGCGTTTGGCAGCAAGGCATGCCTCCCTCGCAACTGGAGTCTCTCTCATACGTGAGCGTTGACGCTGAATTCGTCAGGTACGCAGGTAAGCTTCTCTTTGTTCAAATAATTGTGAGCTGCTGGAGTTATTTCTCTGACGGGTAATAGGAATTCCCCTATCCTCCGAGGAAACGAACTGTTGAACAGTAGAATTAGAATTCATTTTAATAAAAGCAGAATTTCAAAAATAAAATAATAAAATAGTAACAAATGAAAATGTATTAAAGTGGAGGGAAGGGGGAAAGAGAGAGACGGAGGAAGACAAGCAGTTAGCCAAAGAAACGAC
>NC_042997.1:43219331-43221831 GCF_006345805.1 Octopus sinensis
ATTTTACTTTCTTCATCAGTGGAGGCGCAATGGCCCAGTGGTTAGGGCAGCGGACTCGCGGTCGTAGGATCGCGGTTTCGATTCCCAGACCGGGCGTTGTGAGTGTTTATTGAGCGAAAACACCTAAAAGTTCCACGAGGCTCCGGCAGGGGATGGTGGTGATCCCTGCTGTACTCTTTCACCACAACTTTCTCTCACTCTTACTTCCTGTTTCTGTTGTACCTGTATTTCAAAGGGCCGGCCTTGTCACTCTCTGTGTCACGCTGAATATCCCCGAGAACTACGTTAAGGGTGCACGTGTCTGTGGAGTGCTCAGCCACTTGCACGTTAATTTCACGAAGCAGGCTGTTCCGTTGATTCGGATCAACCGGAACCCTCATCGTCGTAACCGACGGAGTGCTTCCATCCATCCACTTTCTTCATCTGTGTTTTTCTTAATCAAGAAATTTATTTTACCAGTTTCTTTTAAAGTAGAAGCAGTACTACTTTTGTGCTTTGCTCTTTCTAAGTGTTGCCTGACATCAGACTTCCCGCCATGTTCAATACTCAAAGTGCAATTGCGTACACCACAGTTTGCTTCAAAATAGCTTCTACTTTGTTTGATAAATGTCCATTCGCTGGAATATTCATCACGAAATTTACACTTACGTTTTGGCATCCGGTGGGTGGATGGATTAGATTTCTAACTTAGAAAAAAGTGGGCCGTGGCAATTAGTAACAACACTTTGTTGACAGTATCAAGTTGCAAACACGTCAGTTTTATGTCAACTTGTAGCAACACTGGTTTCCTCGTTACATATAGGTTATTTTCATCAAGAGAATATTAAAAAAAAAGCATAATATAAAGTTACGACTAAGAGCCATAAGAAGGTAGTAAAAATATATTTTTATTATGAGATTTGAAAATGAACAAAATACAGGACATTTGGGGTGTCCCTGAAAGGTCAGTGCAGGACAGGGAACAATATTGTCAAACACGGGACGTGTCCCATATATAAGTGACGTCTGGCAACCCTAACCATGCATCCAGTTTTGTTCCTGCATATGTACTGGATGAAAACCCAGAAAGAACATGGATTCCAATTATACACAAATTCTCACCTCCCTCCCTCTCTTTCTCTCTCTGTCTCTCTCTCTCTATTTCATATACATATGAGACAATTGATGGTACATGACTCGGAACATAAAACATAAAGAAAACATATAGTCAAAGTAGTAAGCAGTATAATGTCATAAAACTAAGATATGTATTAAAATCAGTTTGTGACACATGTACACATGTCCATACACACGCACGCACAAAAACATAAAACGCACATCCAACCACACTATACACGCACTAGGTTACTTCTGTACATACATACACATACTCCCATACGCACACACAGCCCCATTTAAGTTCGCCCACTCATACATTCACTCTCGCTTGCCCCATTCACAGATGGATGGCATGGAAGCACTCCGTCGGTTACGACGACGAGGGTTCCGGTTGATCCGAATCAACGGAACAGCCTGCTCGTGAAATTAACGTGTAAGTGGCTGAGCACTCCACAGACACGTGTACCCTTAACGTAGTTCTCGGGGATATTCAGCATGACACAGAGAGTGACAAGGCCGGCCCCTTGAAATACAGGTACAACAGAAACAGGAAGTAAGAGTGAGAGAAAGTTGTGGTGAAAGAGTACAGCAGGGGTCACCACCATCCCCTGCCGGAGCCTCGTGGAGCTTGAGGTGTTTTCGCTCAATAAACACTCACAACGCCCGGTCTGGGAATCGAAACCGCGATCCTACGACTGCGAGTCCGCTGCCCTAACCACTGGGCCATTGCGCCTCCACTCATTCACAGATGCACACTCACACACACCATTCTTACATACATACACGCACTTGCGCACACTAGCTCAGCTGGGCTGCCCTTATCATCTCTCTTTCACTCAGCCTCTTTCTTCTGCTAATTTCATCCATGTTCAACTGTTAATCCAAGCACATTTTTTCTCTCTCTCTCCCTTTGTTTTTCTTTTTCGTTCTCTCTCCATCTTTTTCCTCCCAACGCTTTCTGTCGAAGTTCGATATGTCAAAGTCTTTTCCATTCTTCCCGAATGTCAAACTAATACACCTGTCTGTTGCTCTCCCACCTGTCTTTGCCTTCAGTAAATTTGAACTATTTGTAGGGTGTGGTGAATATATTGTCGTCTAAATTATGCAGAAATGAAAATAACGCTGACATCTCATTTTAACAGATATATTTACATAAAAATATCTTGTAATATTAAAGAGTAAATTTATTCAATAAAATCACCATTGGCTTCAACTACGGCCTTAAGACAACTTCAGAATCTCCTGCAACTCTTCTAGACGTTCTCCTTGCTTAAGTTGGTAAATGCTGCCGTAATCTTTGCCTTCGGTTCATCTTTGGTGTTACAAGGAGTTTCGTTGGTCTCTCACTCAACTACAAACCACACATAATAATGAAGGGGGTTGCAGTCTGGGGAGTTAGGTG